>NC_085861.1:19084334-19204334 GCF_034702125.1 Engraulis encrasicolus | reverse complement strand
CAACAGTAACAACAGTGTAATGAGTAAAAACATGTGAAGTGAAAAAAGAAAAAAAGTCAGGCAGCTCACCTCTTCTCCTTCATCCTGCGTTCCCCAGTTATCCCTCTGGCTGAGGCGTAGGGCCGAGTACACGCGGGCCCCACAGGTGGAGTTGTAGAGGGAAGCAAAGCGGCGCCCACCGGGCAGGACGTGGCAGCGCTGGACCAGCCCGTGATGATGGCCCCCCTCCGCAGCAGCAGCAGACGCTCCGTCCTCCTCGCCCAGTAGTCCCTGGGGAGGCGTCTCCTGGTAGAAGCAGCCACCGCAGAGGGAAAAGTCGGTGTCTGTGTCCTGCGTCCCTGTCACCGCCTGGCTCCGCGCTACTGGGGGTGACAGCAGGCCTGACAGCAGCAGCACCAGCCCTGCCAGCAGTGACGCAGCAACACCGACCCTAGCAGCAGGCATGGCTCTGTCGTCTCCCTCTCTCTCTCTCTCTCCCACACTTCTCTCACACGATCCCTCTCTCCTTTTCTCTCACTCACTCACTCTCTCAGTGCAGCCACTGCAAGCCTCCGTGGGGGGGGGGCTGCTTAAACTACTGCAGAGCGTGGTGTGTGTTTTTTCCCTATCCTCTCCTCTCCCCTCCCAGCACACTGGCAAGAGACAGCTCAGCAAGTCAGAGTGAGTGAATGTTTTCTCTCTCGTTTGCTCCCTTCACCTCTCGACTCTCCCCCTCTCTCTCAGGCGCTCCCCCTTCTGTCAGCGTGCTCTGTGCGCGTTCATTCTCTCTCTCTCTCTCCCTATTGCTTCCTCTCTACCTCTCTCTCTATCGCTTTCTGCTTCTGGCGTATGCAGAATGTGTCTGCACTCTTCCCCTGCTGGTTTTCCCTCTCCTCTTCTTTGACAACCCCCACCTTCCCTTCCCTTGCCTTTGCTTTCTCCACCCACCCATCGTGCTCAGCCGCACAGAGCGCACACACACACACACTCAGATCAGCCCTTCCCTTGCTGTTGTGCGCACAAATGACCAGCTCACACCCTCCCTCTCTCTTCATCCTCATCTCTCTCTAAGAACACACAATCACTCACACACACACTCTCTCTCTCTCACACACACACACACACACCCTTTGCCAATTACCTGTAAGGCCACATTCCCCACAAATACACCGCCAGGGATGGATGACAGACAAGCACAATTACTCTCGTCGGCACACCCTCGCACTGACTACGCCAGCTAATATTTCACAGCTTATCATTATATGCCTTATACTGCGCCACTCTATTATTTGAACTGCTGTGTGCTATTGCAGTTATGTTATGTGGCGTGCTGTTTCCTAGTTACTATATGCCCACATTCTGTAGCGAGGTTGTGGGCAGTTCTCTGCAGTATTGGTGCAAAAAGAACACAGCAGGGCTATGGGACAAAAGGGAAACATATGGGAGGTCTGATAAGAGCAAGAGCAAGAGCATGAGCCATGAGCATTTTTAGTTTGGTGGGAAAAAAAGACACAGGCAGATGTATAATAGCAAAACAATTATTTATTTCCTAATATAAAAAAATGAGCAACAAAAAAAATGAACGATACAAACAATGCACACAAAAAAATGACAAATATCCTCTTAGCCACTCCTTTGTCCCCACCTGAAAGCAAAAGAAAAACAAAACACACAGACACATACACAAAGAATTGAATGAATGAGAGGCTTGAGAGGGTGGAGCACAGTAAACTAAATGCTGCGGGTGTCAGGCTAGTCTTCATAGCTACAGTACACATTGCCTGCTGCTGCCCTTCATGTAACCTCTCTGAACAACCCGTCACAAACAGCTGACACATAGAGTAGAGTAGGCGTCAATGCAGAAACGGGTCCGATTTTACATTAGTGCCCACAACCTTTAGCATGTGCTTATGAGGCAGCCTCTACTGAAATGGTACAAATGCAAAAAATACAGTACAGACACACACATAAGCACACATGACATGCCCACACATACACACACACACACACACACAACTCAAGTGGGGTGTGTCGGTGCTTGTGATTCAACTGACTCTCCCTTCTACTTCATCAAGTTCAGGCAGTTCCAAAAATGCACTGGTGTAGGATTAGGGCAAAGCTCCTGGGCAAAACTGACTCTGTTTTCTGATTTCCAATCTTGCATAACCAGAGACTGCTGGGAAGTCAGGATCTGCTGAAAAGATCCACGTCGTGGCATAATTACGGCGAAATCGGCACAATCTTCAGGGACATAAAAGGCAACATTTTGCGAGGTTGAAGAGGACTTGCTGGTATTTGACCTTAAAGTCCAAAAACACAAACAAATAAATTACGGCCCTTAAGTGGTCCTGTAGCGGCACATTCCACCACACCCACCGCCCAAGCCCCGAGCCATAGCCACAGCCACCCGCAGCCATTAACCCATTTTAGCCTAAGCCCTTTTTGGAAAAAGATGCCCTCTCCCTTTTAAAACCTTAATATCTCAGTCTCCAAAGCACATAAAAAACATCAAATAAGTTGCATTTAAAAGCCAGAACCATCATGTTGCACTAGAATGTGTTAATACAGCTCTAACAAAACCACATTTTTAATAAAACAGCTCAAATCTCAAGAACCTTAATGCAGCGTACATGTCACTCCAGGACACAATGGGTTTAGTGTTTACAGTGCCAGGGTTGTGTACGAACACAGTATTACACCGCGTTCCACATTATTACGCAAATGACATTTTTTGCCGTTTTCCCAAATAATCAATAGAAATGACAGTCGTCATATTTTTCAAGTCATCAGCCATTAGAGTACAATTTTAAACGTTTTTGAATGAACCTTCCAATGACATCGGTATTTTTTAAAATAATAAAAAACTTAAAATGCCCAAAATGCTCTGTTCCAATTAATTACGCAAAACAGTTTTGTAGTGTTGTAATCCAAATTTCTTTCTTTTTTTCCCATTTACATCAAAACAGTTGGCATTTGGTACCTTCAATACATTTCAATGTTCAAAACTTTGCTATAAGCTGTAACTGGAATGCTGCATTTAATATTGAAGTGATGGAATTGCATGGTAGTTATGGAAGCCCAGATATCCTTGCTGCTTTGATCTCAGCTGTTTTTGTTTGTTTGGTCGGGTGACCCACACTTCACTCTTCAATATACCCGTAGATTTCCATGCCACGTTTAGGTGCTTTGGAGATGATGACATTCTAACTCACCAGACATAACATCCCATTCATTTTCAATGGGGTTTTATGTCTGGTGAGTTAAAATGTCGATACCACCAAAGCACCTAAACGTGGCATGGAAATCTATGGGTATATTGAAGAGTGAAGTGTGGGTCACCAGACCAAACAAACAAAAACAGTTGAGAGCAAAGCATCAAGGATATCTGGGCTTCCATAACTCCCATGCAATGCCCTGCCATTGACTTCAATGTTAAAGGCAGCATTCCAGTTACTAAGACAAAGAGGTTATCATCAAGTATTGAACATTGAAATGTAATTTAGAAGGTACAAAAATCCAACTGTGTTGATGTAAATGGGAAACAAAGAAAGAAATTTGGATTACAACACTACAAAACTACTTTGCGTAATAATGTGGAACAGAGCATTTTAAGTTTTTTATTACTTAAAAAATACCGTTATCATTGGAAGGTTCATTCAAAAACATTTTAATTGTACTCTAATGGCGGATGACTTGAAAATTATGACGACTGTCATTTGCATTGATTATTTGGGGAAACAGCGAAAAATGTCAGTTGCATAATAATGTGGAACGTGGTGTATTCACCATTCCACACATCAAACACTGCGAGTGCTTTCCAATATGCAGACTCCCGTCCTCTGCCTGTGCTTGTGGCCTCGCGTTTTGCTGATGCCCCGCCTCCGTGGAGAAAACAATTAACTTTCCCCGCTGTCAGCCTAGCCACAACAACTTTTGGAGGACTATTACTCATTCATTATACCGACTGCAAATGAGAAAATTATATTAGAATTGCTAGATAATGACATACGCTTCTGTCGTCAATGACGTCATCATGAGTCCTCAAGCATGCAAGGGAGCAAGGGAGGACGGGAGTCCATATTAGAAAGCACCCTGTGAACTACCGTATGAAGAGACATTTAATGTTGTGCATTGTGCTTTCTCACAATACTTTTACGGCCACATTACTCCATTTCTGGAAATGTGCTAATTTCCCACCTCCTCTCGAGTTCAATAATTGAGTTGTACCAAACATCTTCTGTTAGAGTAAGATAACCCAAACTCTGCCCACCCAATGCAAAGTAGCGTGCTCAACTTCAGTCTCCTAAGGGGGCGTTGTCCCCTTCTTCTTTTTGTCTTTCTGTGGCATTTGGTGACGGCTTGCATGAGATGTGCGCTACCACCATCTACACTGCCAAGGGAACTCCATTCATTCTCAACTGTAAGTCTCCAAAGGTCTCCTAACCGAAGGTCTCCTAAAGGGGCGTTCACCTGACATCACATGGATCTAGGAAATGCACAGGCTTGAAGTATCTTACTCTAATAGAAGATGTTTGGTTGTACCCTTCTCTTGTTCTTCCAGTCATTCTCTGAGTCCAGTGATATTACTCAAAGCTTGTTCAAAGCTAGCATGTGGCACTGAACCGAATGGGTCCAGCTAGCAGCTAACTGGACCCATTCGGTTCAGTGCTACATGCTAGCCTGTAGGTCGCCTAGCCCTAAATTATGCATTGCCAGAGTCTGACTGGAACACGAGAAAAGTAAAACTCAATTATTCAACTCGAGGGGTGATGCAATATGAGCACATTTCCACAAATGGTGCAATGTCACTTTAAGAGCTGATGGCGTAGGAACTCAAGCACGGAATGAATGAAAACAAGGAGAACTCCACTTTTTTGAACATTAAGGCCATTTTCTGAGTGGTCTGCAATGTTTTATAGTCCCCCTTACCGTTTATTTCATGTTTGCTGCAGTCTCTGTTATTTGGCTAATTTGGATTTTATCTCAACCAGCTTTAGAATGGCCGTCTATAGGCACCTGCAACTCTGTTCTTAAAATCACCTTAAACATTTGTTTTCAAAAGTCTACAGCTCACAAAGTGGTTAGGGGTGTTCACTAGCAGCCCCTAACAAGTTTCAAGGCGAAATATGGTTTCTGTCATTTTTGATTTGCCATTTTGTGAAAGAAAGTGAAAGTGAAAATGAAACTTAAAGGGACACTGTGTGAGATTTTTAGTTCTTTATTTCCAGAATTCATGCTGCCCATTCACTAATGTTACCTTTTTCATGAATATTTACCACCACCATCAAATTCTAAGTATTCATTATGACTGGAAAAATTGCACTTTTCATACATGAAAAGGGGATCTTCTCCATGGTCCGCCACTTTGAATTTCCAAAAATAGCCATTTTTAGCTGCAAAAATGACTCTACTTGGACCATACTAGAAAATATTTGTTTATTACTAAGTAAACTTTCATGTAAATATCAAATTTGGCAATAGGTAGCCCAGTTTCAATGAGCAGCATAGTTGCAGTACCTTTTTTGACCGGATGCCATATTTCGCTACAAAAAATGTTAAGGAACACCAGTGAATACTGCTGAACACTTGGTGAGTTGCATATTCTTGTAAACAAATGTTAAAGGTGATTTTAAGAACAGAGTTGCAGGTGCCCATAGACGGCCATTCTAAAGCTGGTTGAGATCAAATTCAAATAAGCCAAATAACAGAGACTGCAGCAAACATTAAATAAACGGTGAGGGGATTCTAAAACATTGCAGACCACTCAGAAAATGGCCTTAATGTTATAAAAAAGTGGAGTTCTCCTTTAAGTCAAATGGATGTTGGTGCTGCACCACCACTACACACTGAGCCCGTTTATATGCACATCAATAAACCGTTTATGATCCGATTTTTGGAGTAACTGGTTTACAAGTGCTCATATAAACGGAATAAACAATTAATAATAATTAGTTTATTGCAGTTATCAGTATATGAGAAATCAGATTCACACAGGTAGGTTTTTGGCTAATAAACTGATTTCTCAAGACAGCTATCCAGCATAATCTGGTTATTATCAGGTTATTGACATTCTGGAATGATAAGTAGCCAATCACTAGCCTTGAATTTCAGTTTCGTGTCATACACTTGTGTGGAACACATGCAACCGACAGACTGCATGTAAACGACAATAAACAGTTTACTCCAATAACCTGTTTATTCCGATAACCCAATTATTGTGGTAATGTAAACAGCCTCAATGACAAAGTGACAGGTTGTGCATAAAGACTGGGCATGAAGCAAGAAGTTCTTGTTTTAATTGTTGATGGTTTTTCCAAATCTTCTTTCTGTGTGAGCTGCCTCTGTAACAGCCTGTGGTTTGCTCTCAATTGTGTGTGTGTGTGTGTGTGTGTGTGTGTGTGTGTGTGTGTGTGTGTGTGTGTGTGTGTGTGTGTGTGTGTGTGTGTGTGTGTGTGTGTGTGTGTGTGTGTGTGTGTTGTATGAATTGCATTTTCTGTTTATACTGTATGTCAGCTGGAACATTGCCATTTCCCTCTAGTCTTGAATGATTCAATTACGGAACAAAAAAACAAAAACAAAACAAAAGCCCATTATGAAGGATTCACATCATTCAAGTGTAAAGAAATCCCACCCACTGTCCATTCCACCATCAAACTTTATTACAACATTGTATTAAAGTTTAAAGGAAAAAGGAGAAAGAGTCTGGTGCCACACGGATGTCTATTTTTGCTATTTATTTTATCAGTGCACTGCAATCAGTGGCACCACATTCTTTTTCCTTTCTACTTATGATTTAGTCCTGCTCTGGTTGCACCGGATTGTTAAGCTAGAAGCACCGAGTGCGTATTTCCTTTGTTTTACAAGTTGTATTAAAATTTGTTGGTGGAATGGACAGTGGGGTCAGATGACCGAAAGGTATTTAAGTTTGTTGGTGGAATGGACAGTGGGAGGGATTTCTTAACACTTGAATGACAACACCACTGGGATAATAAGCTACACACCTGTCCAACTACAGAAGTGTGCAAAAGTGTCATTATTTTGAAGGACTGAATGGAAAATAAAGGTCCGCAACACTGTTTGATGCTCCCAAAAAAATGTAATAGCACAAAGTTTGCACTATTAACATTTTTTGGGAGCATCAAACAGAATTGCGGACCTTTATTTTCCTTTCAGTTGCCTTATTTTTGGTCCAGCACCTGTGCCACTGATGTGCGCGCATTCTCTGACTTTTTTGATTTTGAAGGACTCACATCACTCGTTGGGTATGTCAATGACCAGCTCCGCCTCGTCTCCCTCCCCTCTCTCCTCCTCCCCGCGGTCGCTCTCCGCGTCCGAGTCCCCCTCCTCCTCCGCCGTGTCTCCACTCAGCATCTGCCGCGGGACCCAACTGAACGGGGCGCCGGTCGACGGGGCCGCCGCCGTGCCTGATGGGTAATTAGAGCCCAGTGACGGAACCACCTGGAAGCCGTAAATGCAGCCGTGAGGGTAGTAGGTGTAAAGAAACAAACAGAAAAAGAACATTAATATAACGCGCTCTCTATAACTCAGGGTTCGTACACCTTTTTCATGAACAAATTCAAGCACCTTCAAGCACCAAATTTTCAGTTTTCCAGCACCCTTAAATAGGTCGCGGGAAGGGCGTGTGGGGGTCCTCCCCCAGAATTTTGTGTTTTTAAGTTGCAATCTCCTGCATTCTAATCAATTTTAGGTTGTCGAATGGCAAATCCCATCGGACATCTCACTCCCTCAGATTTTTGATGTACCTGAACAATTTATTTCTATTATTTGGCTTACTGAATTTGACTTTTGACACAAATTTCAAGCATTTTCAAGCACTTCACCAAACATTCAAGCATTTTCACAACCTTGACAACACTTAATTGAAATTCAAGCATTTTCAAGGAATTCTAGCACCAGTGGGAACCCTGATAACTGCTAAGTTATGATAATGCATATTTCATAGAGCCACTCTCGAATGCAGCTTGGCGCTTTATGAAATATGAAACACAGGACACCATTCATTTATGGAGGCTGTTACACAGCTCTGACCGGAAGCTATGTATTATAAATCATCTCCATTTTTTTCAACACCCCCCTCTCATCCTCCTCCCATCTCTTCTCTCATTCTCTCGCTCTCATTCGCTCTCTCTCTCTCACCTTCCCTGATGGGTCTTTCTTGTGTTTGGGCGTCTTTGTTTTTCTCTCTTTCTTGATGCGCTCAGCAGAGGGAGACAGATACTCCGGTGGGAAGGGGAGCTACCCACCACGCGTGCACACACAAACACACACACACACACACACACACGCACGCACACACACACACACACGCACACGCACACGCACACGCACACGCACACGCACACGCACACACACACACACACACACACGCACACACACACACACACGCACACACACACACACACACACACACACACACACACACACACACACACACACGCGCGCGCGCGCACAAATTCATACACACAACATACCTACCACACACAGGCACACATACACACACACACACCCAACATATGGACATAAACACATCACCATGCAAAAAAAACGACAATGCAAACAAAAACATACATGAGTTCCACAAACACAAAAATAAAGACAACACAATTCAGCAATCACACATCAAGTAACACCACACATGTAAAACACACACAAAATAGGATTACATAATTTAAAACCTCAAGAGGTTATAAATATGTCATAGACACAAACACAAAACAAAGACAGACAACAGAAAAGAAGAAAAAAGAAGTATGGTTAAAATGTGAAACCATAGAAACAAAAATAAACGCGTATGCATGAGGGTGTGTGGGTGGAGTATACAGCCAGGAGAATGCAAGGTCAAATGGCTAAACTGATATACCGTTATGATAGCGGTGGCTGGCTGCAGTAAGAGCCATTACAGCTAGAGGGCAGTAGTAAGCTATGTAGACTCACGCTGCTGAGGTACTGGCTGGAGGTGGAGGACGGGAGGCTGCTGGAGCCTGAACGAGAGAGCAGGGAGAGGTGGGAGGACGTGGAGGACGCAACACCGCCGGCAACAACAGGACTACTCCTCCTCCTGGGATGAGACAGCGAGCGAGGGAGGGAGACAGAGAGGAAGAGGAGGAGAAAGAAGAAGAGGAGGGGGTGAAACACAGAGGGGTGGAGGGGTATAGAGACAAAAAATAGAAAGAGAGGGAGGGAGGAGGAGAGAGAGTGCAGTGGAGATATAAAACAGAGGAAAGAAAGACAGAGAGGGGGGGGCAGAGAGGAATAGGAGGAGAGAGCGAGAGAGGAAGAGGAGGGAGAGGAAGAGGAGAGGATGAAACATGGGGGGGATTTAGGGACAAAAAAAGAAAGAGTGAGGGAGGAGGAGAGAGCGTGCAGAGGGGTGATAATACAGAGGAAAGAAAGACAGAGAGAGGAAAAGAAAGAGAGGGGGGGGGGCATTAAGCGACGGGAGCAATAAAACAGGATTCATAAAGTACTCACTCAACTGGAAGGTGAATATGCATTACTGTGCCATTCGAGGGACTTAGTTGCAGTTTTAAGCGTCTTACTTAAAGGTGATGTGCCCCACCACTTCCTCTGCATTGATAATGGGTGGTTGACGTCAGTCATGTATACAAAAGGATTAAAATGGCCATAATGCATTGAATTTCCTGTGGTGTGACTTCATGTTCCTGCGGTGTGACATGCATATGCAATGTGTTGATGCAGGACACATTTTCCCAAAAATTGCAAAAATAAGGCGAAATTCCACGGAATTTCCAAAAAATTTTCTGGAATTAGAAAAACTTTTTTTTTTTTTTAAAGTGTTACGCCCTTAAACGTCAACCACCCTAATACACCAGCAGAGAAGCAGAGAGGCGGAGGAGCAGTGACTCATACTCACTTCTTCACCCCCTCCCTTTCCCGCTCCCTCTCCCGAAGACCCTCTCCCTCGCTGTTCTCTGAGGATGCCGTAGCGTCAGAGTCTGAGAAAAAAAAGAGGCAAAAAAGCACTGGTTTTTATTGTCGTCATTAAATTATATCCAGACGCGTTGTGTTGACAGTGATCCAGTAGATGTTTATATTAGTATTACAGACAAAATATAATATCAAGTCAACAAATTTCACTTTGGTGGTGAATAAATGCTATGTCTACTATGTGGGCTATAATCGAGTCAGGCCAATAAATTCAACTCGTCCCAGAGGTGTATTGTGGCTTTCATAACAAAGTCTTGTCGGAATATTCATCACATACCATAAACATTTCAAAGCCTCAGTCACAAACGCTTACTCCCACAAAACCAGATGCAACTTTTTACCTAGAAATCTGATTTCAAAAGAAATCAAGGTCCCATAGCACATAAATATTGCCAGAGGAATTAAGCATGTGGCTCGTTCCAAGTCAATTAACACACCCTCCACAGGTGACCTTCTTTGATTTTCCTGATTTCTCACGGCATCCGACCTTCAACGGTTTTGGTGAAGAGGCCATTTGAAGGCCTGTATCTGTCTTCAAATTAAAGCTGGGGGTCAAATGTGCTTGTAAATTATGTTTACAATTCCTGGGCTCGATAAATGTCCCGTGGGCATGGTACCCAAACTTTGGAGACCATTAGGATGCTAAAACTTGGTATTCTTTCAGTTGGCATCAAAAGATACCTGTCCGTGCAATATTAGGCAAATTGACAAGGGTCACCTGGGGAGATTCCTATGAGCAAGCCTATGCTATAGGGTTATCAATCTTGATGTCAAGGACATGAAACCAGATAGTTTTTTTATATATAAAAAAAAAGATTGGCAAAATACATCTGGACAGAATTAATGAAATTGAATTGAAATTTAATACACACGGTGTCAAGACTGGCTTTGTCAGCCATATAGCCCTCTTTTTTTCACCAGCATCAAACATTACCTGCCCCTGGCCTAATTCCCATCCAGGTCACTGAACCAACGTACATAACCTGCACTGAGTAGACACCACAGTCCCGTACTCCAGACTTGTGCACCCTCCCTGCCTCGGGCACAGCACAGGAGTCTGGTGAGCTAGAAGGAGGTTAATAGCCATGGCTGCTGTCTGGCTGCAAGTCTCCAAGTGTTTAAAGGTGCACTGTGTAGTCTGTAGAATGTGGCCAGAATGGGTAATTATGTTGCTCATTGAAACTGTGCTGCCTATTACCAAATTTGATCTTTTCATGAATATTTACTAAATAATAAACCAATATTTAGTAGTATAAGCAAAGTACAGTACGTTTTGCAGCTAAAAATGTCTACGGTATTTCTGGAAATTCAAAATGGCGGACCATGGAGAAGATCCCCCTTTTCATGTATGAAAAGTGTAATTTTCCCTGTCATAATGAATACTTGGAATTTGATGGTGGTGATAAATATTCATGAAAAAGGTAACATTAGTGAATGGGGAACATGAATTCTGGAAATAAACTACATGGCGGCTATTGTCTGGCTACAAGTCTCCAAAGGTGTAGGGCAGTTAGGCTTAGCTTACTTGCTGCGCAACACTGAAGTCTTTAGTCAGCATTTAAAAAGAGAATTTTGAACTGGCATATCTTCGACACATAGACAATATGCAGATATTCTGCAAAATTTTAAGACCAGCGGGAAAACCAATGCAAAATAATCAGGGTAGACTGTTGAAAGTAGATGTTTTGTGCAAAATGGTGCCCTAAATTGAAGTTTATTTAAGTCAGTGGCCATTTTTTCAGTGAAACCATTCAGCACACGGGTGTGACATATCCATACCCATGCCATAAAAGAAAGAGCTTAGACACTTCTACACTGGGAACAATTAAAGGTCCCTCCAAAATGTCCAAATTTGTCCAAATCAGCAATGCCAGATGACTCAGGAATGGACACGGGAATGTGCATCAAAATGCTCTCTGTGCAGTTGAAGAAGCAAATTCACTACCAGACGATAGGAATGGGATATCGGTATCAGTGTATCGGTATCGGGTTCAGATATCAACATAATTCAGAGATCGGATCAGATCGGAATTTTCCCAAAGTATCGGAATTTTCCCAAAGTATCGGAATTTTCCCAGTACTGACAATGAGCCATATCTAATGTTAATTTGAAGTAATAACACTTGCAAATTAGTTTTCAGGATGGGTTACTTTTTTACTTGTTACTTTTTTCTTATTAATTGGTTTCCTGTCCTTTTCCGACCAAATAGTCATCACGGGCCTACCTCAAGTTGAAATCCATGCATATATGTGGTTTTGGTATTGGATCGGAGTAGTATCGGTATCGGAAGATATCCAAATTTAGATATTGGGATCGAATCGGAAGTGAAAAAATCGGTGCATCCCTACCAGACGATAGGCTGTTTTCACAGTTAATTTTCGGCAGACGTGAAGTGATACAAAATTGACCTCATCCACATCTGCAATGATGTCAGTCATGGGTGAGCGGTTAGGGCGTCAGACTTGCATCCCAGAGGTTGCCGGTTCGACTCCCGACCCGCCAGGTTGGTGGGGGGAGTAATCAACCAGTGCTCTCCCCCATCCTCCTCCATGACTGAGGTACCCTGAGCATGGTACCATCCCACCGCACTGCTCCCCATGGGGCACCACTGAGGGCTGCCCCCTTGCACGGGTGAAGCATAAATGCAATTTCGTTGTGTGCAGTGTGCAGTGTTCACTTGTGTGCTGTGGAGTGCTGTGTCACAATGACAATGGGAGTTGGAGTTTCCCAATGGGCTTTCACTTTTCACTTTCACAATGTGTGTCCAGTAGGCTACCGGATCAGCACTTCAGCACGTAAGGCTCGTCCACTTGTGGGATCGTGTCGGCCTAGAAATTGCCAGGCAATGAATTTGTTGGCAATTCTCGCAGCGGTTGAAGTTCTGTTTGTGTGCTGGCATTATGGACACACTAGATATTGATCAGACTTTCTTCACGCAGACAGACTACACCATATCTGAACCATCACTTGCTCAGATGTCAATGTCTATTACATGACAAAGAAAGAATAAAACCACGAGGCACCACTGAATACATTTACATCTAAATTAATTCAAAGCTAAATTTTAAGTTACTTACCTGAAGAGTCATCATCCACTCGTTCATACTGCAATAGTCTGTCCAGAAGAAAACTAAAGGGCAGAATATAATATTCAAATAACCAACTAATTGCTGAAAAAAATGTTTTACAAGGTACTTGTTTATAATTGATCTGATGGCTATTTAAATCAAGTGTCTTAAGTCACCTTTTATCACGGGATACTTTTAGTAGCTTCCTCTGTGCTTTTCTCAATTCTTCCTGAAAGCATTCTTGTTCCTGCATAACAAACATCTACGTGGTTAGTGTTTGTGCATCAAAGTTCAGAGAGAAGCTGCTCCAACAGAACAGAAGGCAGGGGTACATGAAGATGCTTTCATAGGCCTACTTACATAAACCAAGAATTTCAATTTTCGCTTCAGGTTTTTGTATTTCCTCTTGTAGTCCACATCACTATCAGACTGGCCGTTCATATCTGAAAATATGACAGCAAAATAATCAATGCTGTTGATCTCTGCTCTCACAGATAATGACCGGTAAGTAGACTACAGCAACATTGTTTATCAACTGGAACCTTGCAGCAGAACATGGTACCCGAGTATAACTTTCAGCACACTTCCTCACTTCTTTATACTTTGCATTTCATACTTTGACATCAGACCCGAAATATTTTGTTTGAAAGGAATAATCAGCCTAACGCGAAGTTACATAGTAGGTCTAATTCTAATTGCAAAACAAAGCAATGATGTAAAGCGTCATCTCCCCTACACCATGCTAGGATAACCATTAGCCACAATGACTTAAATCATTCTTACCTGGCTGAGTTAGCCAGTTCAGACAGAAATGAAGTGTGTGGTTGGACCTAAGTTAAGCAGAAGCCTAAATGCACGCACAAAAAAACCCTTAGACGAGTTTATTATCTTAATGACAACAACTTATTTCACCGTTGATAGTTCATTCATAGACGATTTCTGTTTACTTCCGTTTTAATACCCGGAAGTTGTACAACAGGCAAGTTGTCAAAATAAAAGACTCTCAACCTACTCAGCAAAAGCCGTACACTTTAGCCTGATTTCCATGGGACGTTGTGAAAACCACGCAAACTCTTCATAGGAAATGCTGCATAAAGACTAGTATAATTTTCAATGGCATAGAAGACATATAATTGTAAAATCCTGTATTGTATAATTATTATTGAGTACATGTTATAGCATGATATTGTAGTCTTTCATGTGATCTATGTGGAACTGTCTATTTATTTTATTTCGAATGACTAAATTGCCATTACATTTTGGTATTTGTACCTAATGATATTGCCTAGCTGATGAAAGATTATCGGTTGGGTTTCAGGTTTGTCAAGAGTACAGTCTCAGCAGCACCATCAGAGAGGAGCGTCATCATGAGAGCACCATGAATTATACAAAGGGAACATTCACACATGAGCAATACATGTGAGTCGGCCTTTTTACACATTCTCTCTCTCTCTCTCTCTCTCTCTCTCTCTCTCTCTCTCTCTCTCTCTCTCTCTCTCTCTCTCTCTGACACAACAAATATTCAAAGTATACTGCCCTTCATGCAGACAGACAGAGCACTCTGTGTGAAAAATAAGACTCCCTCTGTTCTTCTAGACCTCTATTTGGGGAATGCTATCAATGCATACGCACACGGTTATGCACAATAGGTGTGAGCAAGCGCCAGAATTTTTGTGCAGGGAGATCATTTTCTGTGAAATATAACCTCCCCTTTGTTTCTCCCCCCCTGCCATGCACCTTCTTTCTTTCCACTGACGGACCAAAATAGAAAGCTCTCATCTCCCCCCCATAAATTGCCCATGCTCTTCTTTCAGACAGGCACGAGCCCTGCAGTCCCTCCTCCTATTATGTCAGTCAGTCACCCTCAAACCACTATGCCATTCTCTTGTTTTAACGTCCGCATGTTTGGCCCAAGGTTTTGTAGGCACTAACAATGACAAGCTGTATCGGCGGCGTTTACATCTCATCTTGCCTTATGACACAACCCCACCTGCTTGACGGTTGAGCAATCGTCTGTCTTCACTCTTGCCTGTCATTTTTATTGTCACATCCAGCCATAAGTCTTTTTTGAAGACCCCACGTGCTCTTCTTCTCCTCTCAGGAGCTCACAGCTGGTCTTTATTTTCTGACTTTGTTTGCTAAATACAAACTGGAATGAATCGCTTCAGGAATCACTTCAAACTCACCCCCAACAACAACAACAACCACAAGTTTGAAAACAACTTTGATAAATCTGTTCTCAATGAACACAAGGTAAGTAAAGACTGGCTGATAAAAGAGAAGGGCATAGAGACAGGTGGTGTGTTACTATTAAGAACTTTATTAGTAGACACATGGGCAATGCACAGAGACTCTGGCCAGAGAGCCAGCGAGTTGATTCAGAGGCTAACCATGGAACTGTAAAGTTTCTTTCCAATTATAATTCTGTATTGTAGAGGGCACATACAGGCGTGTGAATATTCTTGTGTTCTTGTGACTTTTAGGATAAGCTTATTGAAGCCATTAGGAAGATAAAGCGTGGAGCAAACCAATGTCATGACGAGGAAAGGGAGACTTATGGTGAATCCATCGATGTGGAGGTACAGTATTAGAGGTTATGCAATGATTTCAAGTGCAACGATTATATTGTTGGATGTTTTAATTGTATGTTTTTCTATCAACATGAAGTAAACAAATGTGAAAGGTGCAAACCAATAACACCACAGCACTGCTCACTGCATTTGCTCTGTGTGTGTGTGTGCTTTGATGTGTTTTCCCCTTATCTTTCTATTAATCCCTTGACTAGTATAAGTTTGACGAGATGGAGAGGGAGATCCGAGCAGAGTTCCGGAACCTCCATCGCTTCCTGGACGAGGAGGAAGAGAATGACCTCGAGCGACTCCGGAAAGAGAAAGAAAAACGAATCAATTTGTTAAAAGAAAGGGAGAGGAAAATCGCCATGCAAGGGAGGAATCTGGAGAAAGTGGTTGAATCTCTGAACTATAAACTGACGGAAGAGGACAGTCCTAGACTGCTGAGGGTGAGTTGGTAGGTGGGGAGTGGAGGAGAGGGTAGCAACAGAGGGGGCGTCTCCCACCGTGATTGGAGAACCATCAGGAATATACTAGATGCAACTTGTCAACAAATCGGCAGTTGATTGATATATTATATTGCCTGCACCACCATGCACCAGTGATAAACCTTTAAGCAGGTGTTTATAAGTGTCAAAGGTGAGGTGATCTGTTTGTTTATATTAATTTGATAAATCCACATTATGAGTTGCACAGAAACAAATTCATGAATGTGTGAGTGATGTTTCATGCCATTATTGGCTATATTTGAACAACATACATTGACCATATTACTTATTTGCATATCTTACTTTTTTTCACTGTTTATCTTTTTAGGACATCAGAGAACTCCTAAAGAGGCAAGTAACTGATTGCCAATGTTTTAATTTTCATTATTTTCTCATTCTCCCCTCTATCATGTTCAACTCCTTCAATTGTTCTTTTTCTCACTGACTGCCGATCAGTATGTCTCAGCTTTCCTTAAGTTTGTTTTTAAATGACCTGACCTGCTAGCATTAAATGCGTAGTAGAAATACTTTATTGATACACGAAGGAGGTTAAGCACAATCCAACAAATCTAAATGATTCGTTATTCTTCCAACATGCATTATTACCCATATATGTGCACATGCTGTACATACATATGTACATATACCCAGTGCCTATAAAAGTACATTCAAATACCATGTTTTTTAATGAAAAAAATACAGATACATAACTTCACATTTTTTTACATATTAAATGTACCCTGTACACAGTTGTATGAATCAGAAGTACTCTGCACATATAATAATCATATGATATTACATGGTTTCAACTTAGTAATATCACATGCTACTTTTGTTGTAATTACATCTGTAAGAGTACTTGCACTTCTACTTTATACAACTCTGCCTGTACAATTCATAAATGAACTCAAAGCTTTAAAGGGGGAAAAAAGTTAAATTAACATGATTGCATAAGTATGCATACATTGTTGCAGCACCTTTTTCCTTTTATTACAGCACTCAGACTTTTTGGGTAGGAGTTTATCAGCGTACAGTACATCTTGATGTGGCAGCATTAGGCCACTCTTCTTTGCAAAACCACTCCATATCTGACAGATTGCAAGGGCATATATTGTGCACAGTCTTCTTCAGATCACCCCAGTTTGATGGGATTCAGAACTGGACTCTGTCTGGGCCATTCCAAAACCTCAGTCTTATTCTCGTGAAATCATTCTTTTGTTGATTTAGGCATGTGAGATGTTGGTAATTGTCATTGTGAAAGGTCTTATGGCAAATATTGCCACATCAACATGTGAAACGCTGATAGACTCTTACTCAAAAAGACTGAGTGCTGTAATAATAGCCAAAGGGGCTGCAGCAAAGTATTAGTTAAATGAGTATTAGTTTAAGGGTGTGCATATTTATGCAACCACGTTACCAACCAAGTTTTTCAGATTCTATTTTTTCCCTGTAGCCCCTTAATGCAAGCCGTACCTCCAGTGGCCCGCTGTAATAGTCATTGAAATGTAACTACCATAGCACTACAATACTATGACACAACACAGGCTTTTTAGTAATGCACCACAACTTGGTCATTACCATACTGGTAACAACAAATGTATAAAGCCGTGTCTTAAGGGGTTAAAGCTTTGCGTATGTTTTTCAATTGCATTGTACAGGTTACAGTTTATAGTAACGGTGGAAAATGTGAAGTGATTTGTCTATTTGTCATTTTTTACGTCACAAAAGCCTGCCATTTGAACAGGGGTGTGCAGACTTTTTGCCACTGTACATAGGCTACATATACGTACAAAGTACATATATAGCCTACGAACATACATGCATGTTATGGTTAAATAAATATATCACATATCTGCATCACCAACAGAGATTCCTCACCAATCCTGATCCAGCTCCACTGCTGTTTACCTGCAGGTGTGATGTCAATTACATTTCCCCTCCCCCAGTGGACAGTGAGGTGTACTCGGGACAGTTCGTGGGGCCTATTCAGTACAGGATCTGGAAACACATGAAGGCCTGTCTATACCCAAGTAAGTCTCTCCATGCACCTAGAGTCAGAGCTCTCAGTCTGTGTCAGGGCTGGACTGGTCTGGGACTGAAAAATGGATGACCCATGCATTTTTGGCACAGACCGGCCCCTAACAAACAGGGGCCACTTTCATACTATATCTTGACTGGCTGAATCCACTGTCTGTGTTGACGATGGACTAATGGGCCTCCCCCTCTAAACTGTGGGCCATTCCCCAGGAAAACAACAGCAACAGCAGTAGCATGGGCTGCTGAGGACTGTCGGCCCACTGGGAAAATATCCTCTGTATGCCAGATTACTAGTCCAGCCCTGGTCTCTGTTACTGTCGGCCCACTGGGAAAATATCCTCTGTATGCCAGATTACTAGTCCAGCCCTGGTCTGTGTTTCATAATGCAAAAGCCCTGCCATGTATTTGAGCCAAGCATTTTCTGAACCAGATGACCATTAATCAAGCACACAAATCATCAGTTTGATGTAATGATAATCTGTGGTAAGTGCAAATGCAGGCAGAAACATGGCAGGGTTGTTATTTCCTAAAACTGGGAGTGACAGCGCTTACGTTTACATGAGACATTTACCGGTAATTCGGAATTAATTCCATCCGCTTTGAAAATGTCATGTAAACACCTCTTAATTCAGAATGAAAGGAAAGTAAACTCGAAAGTAAACTCGACGGAAGTATTTAATTCTGAATTATTAATTCGGAATTAAAAACATTGTGTAAACGTAATGAATGACACCTAAGTAAACATTATTCAAACATGTGCTATATTTTCAGCACTGTCAGACTCTGCAGTATCTGCACATTTGTGTAGTGAGTCCTGTATTTTCACGTGCTCATGTCCTCCTCCACAATAACAGACATCTCAGTGCTGACATTTGACCCGGAGACTGCCCACCCGCTCCTGGACCTCTCGTCCAGCTGCAGCTCGGTGGTGTTCGACGAGGACAAACCCATGCCATCCAAGGAGGAGCTGGAGAGGAACCCTCGCTGCTTTAACTACTACTACTGCATCTTCGGCCGGGAGGGCTTCACCACGGGCCGCCACTACTGGGAGGTGGGCGTGGCCACAAAAACAGCCTGGCGGGTGGGCGTGGCGCGCGAGGACATCCCTCGCGGCGAAATGAAGTCCAGCACCTGTGCCGAAGGCTTCTGGACGCTGGCGCTCAAGAACGGCTCCGTCGTGGCCTCCACCTACCCGAAGCCCACCGCCTTACGGATCTCTTTCCCTCCTGTGCGCATCGGCGTCTTCCTGGACTGTGAGAGGGAGGAGGTGACCTTCTACAATGCCGTTACCATGGCGCCGCTCTTCTCCTTCATCATGGATGATGTGGAGTGGCCCCTCCTGCCCTTCTACAACCCCTGTGACACGGACGAGGGGAGGAACGTCGCACCAATCACCATGTTCTCGCCTTCCTTGTGACGCAGTTGAACAACAGTACTTTTGAAATCTTGGTAACACTTTACAATAACGTCCCATTCACAGCTTTATAAACATTTAACAAAGCATTTACAAATGTTTGTAAATGAGTAATAACCAAACTATGACAGCACAGTGGAGTGGGACTAAACTTCTGCTGTGTGAGTTTGATGTGGTTTCATGCCTTCTGGTCTTTGGAGGAGAAATTTCCAGGACCGCTGCGACTGCGCTGTGTCTGCTGTGTTAGCATAGTATTTCTTGCCCATTTATAAACATTTGTAAACATTTTGTTGATAATTAGTTAAGTGTTTATAAAGCTGTGAATAGGACGTTATTGTAAAGTGTTACTGAAATCTTAGATTTAGAGGTATATAGACAGATCTTTTTGTTGTTTGTTTGTTCCTTATCTGTTGTTTGTAGCCTACTGATGTGGACTATGTACCAACTTCCAAATGCATCGTTTTGTGAGTACAGACCATATTTGTACTACTGTAGAAGTTTGGTGTCATGGCATGTGATTTTAGTGTGGTAAGTTTGAAGATGCTGCCAAGTTACATTTGCGCTTGTACTAAGCTATTCGGAATAACTCTGTAACTCGGCTAATGTTCACCCAAGGTAGAAAACACTTCAGGTGGACTACTGGATGGATGTCACAGTTCAAATGGCATTACGGTGAATCTACTCCGAACCATCACTTTAATGTTAAAGGAAGAGGAATCATTGTGCTTTTATACATTAGGCCTTCCATTACTATGTATATATCCACTGGTACAGTATCCTCTGCATGTGGGAATGATAGAGACTCTTTATGTTTTTATTTTAATGTTTTCCATATATTTAGTATTGTGAAATATGTATTATTAATATACATTTATTTCAAATGTCCGATCTACATGCTGAGTGTTGTGACATGTCAGTTTCCTCAGAGGGGATAAAATAAAGTCTTATCTTATTATATCTAAAGTCCTATTTCCATTTCTGTTCTAAAATAGGATAAAAAAGAACAAGGACAAAGGAGAAAGGCAATGTTGCACAACATTACTCATTTGTTTTGTCTGACATATAGACTAAAATTATCCCAAATTATTTTCCATCACCTGTGCACTACACTAAAGGGCCCACAAATGAATTCATGTACTCCAAAAGAAGCATAAAAAAAAATCTTATATCACTATATCCTAAAGCACACCATACTCTATGGAACCACGGTTACTGGACACAATAACAAAAAGAACAGAGAAAATGAAAATCAATAACGGTGCAGGAGGGCTGGTGATTGAGAGGGGTGCTCGCTCTGGCAACACTATGAGGTTACCTCCAGCTATAAATACTACCTGACTGCATAGCTACACACACTGGAATGGCAATGAGAACTATGCAGAGGAAGAGACGAGAAGGGGGGGGGGGTGGATCGGTGGGTGGTTATAAAGCACGAATACAATCCAGCTTAGACAAAAGGAAAACATGTACGTACTACAGGAAAAGATAGCAAATTTAAGATTAGATGGTGAAAAAAGACCTGCATGGATGGAGGAGGGTGTGAGAAAAGAGTGGAACACAGAGAACCCTTCAAGAGGCAGTCGGAGTGACAAAGTGTGTGTGACACAAAGAGAGCAAATAAAGTAGAGTGACATTGACTGACACTGATGGGGGGAGACAGACAGGGCAAGACAGAGTTAGAGAGTGATCGCCAGAAATGGGGGAGAGAGCCATAGAGAGATAAACAAAATGGGTCCTGTACCTCAGCCAAGAAAAAGCCCAGTCTAATTCCTTGAGGGTTGGAGATGGAGTGTGTTTTGTTGTGTGCACCTGAAAGGGTTTCATTCTCGCTCTCTCTCTCTCTCTCTCTCTCTGAAGGATTTCAGTGTGTGTGTATGTATGAGGATGTATGTGTGTGTGTCTCTGTATGAGGATGTGTGTGTGTGTGTGTGTGTGTGTGTGTGTGTGTGTGTGTGTGTGTGTGTGTGTGTGTGTGCGTGTGCGTGTGTGTCCCTGTGTGTGTCCTTGTGTGTGTACATGCAATATGCCACTTCTATGGATACTACAAACAAACAGTGATCGGAATGTTCAGATTTATGTTCTGTGGGGTCGGGGCCACGAGGGAAAAGCGTTGCTGTGTCACAGACTCGTGTAATGGCTCCGCAGAGAATGGCGTCTTTAGCTACTCAAGTTCATTAATCAATAGGTTAAATCGCTGAGGGGGGCGATGGTATCAGCTCTGACTGACATGTCTGCTGATAAAGCGCTCTTTCCCTCTCGTCCCAACACGTCACTCAGACATCAAGAACCTCATTACAAATTAATGACACAGAGACACAAACAAGAGTCTGGGAGTTTGTTTGTTTTCAAAATTACGTTGCGTACTTTTTATTATTATTTATTGTTATTATTTTTAGACATGACATAAAGAAAGCCGTCTTTTCTTTATAAAACGTCTAAGTGTTTGTTGCATTGTGCAAAAAGGAGAGTACAGAGATCAGCAAAACTGTAAAACGTCACAGAAGTTGAGAATGCGAAGGAGGGTTGGGGGTGGGGGGGTGGGGGGCAATGATGCACAGAAGGAATGGGAGCTTTGGGAGTGGGGGGGTGGGGGGTGGCGGTTAGTGGGAGGCTTTTGGGAATGTTCATAGGGAGTACAAAACAAATGTCAGGATACAACCTTATATGCAGAATCAAACTAAGCCCAGCCTGATGTAAAAACAAGAAGGGCCCAAAGCTTCCGACAAGTCTGCCATTCCAGCCACTGTCTGTGGCCCTGTAATGTACTGCCTCTTTTCCACTGCTGGTTTTCTGGTAGGCCTATAGCTCGATACAGCGCGACTTGGCCACCAACAAGTCCGACAGGCGGACAAAGATGCGTGGACTGCCGCCTTGTGGACACAGGAGGGCATAACGATTTCAAGAATGCGTTTCAGGCGGACAGACCGACGGACGGACGGACATACCCTCTTAAAGAAATGCTAGGACGCATCTCAAAAGTGGCGGCCGAGTCGCGCTGTGTCGAGCTGTAGGCCTACCAGAAAACCGGCAGTGGAAAAGAGGCATAGGTGGCCATTTAGCATCTGGAATGGCCTGTTTTCAAATAAATGAAATTTCATAAATTCATCCTGCAAATGCAATGAATCTGGACGAATAGGAGTGTCTTTCTAATCACTTGGTAACCATCTCATTATTAGGCTTTGTATTACAGACAGAGAGCACCCATTGCAGGAGGAGCAGTATGGGCAGGCAGACAGCCTTGTCTTCAACCCTCAAAGACCTACAGTACAGTAGAGTGATTATGACAGTCAGACGCATCCTGTTTGGCACATCCTCAAGCATTCAAACATGTTGTCTCCTCCCAGACACACACCAACTGTTTGTAATTACACTCCTGAATGATGTCCTTTACTGAGCCGATCTCCAGAGTTGTATAAAGTAGTAGAAGTACCCTTACAGATGTAATTACTACTCTATGGTATGATACAACATGGTTTCAACACTGTAATCTCATACTACCAGTGTTGTAATCACATTTGCCAAAGTAGTTTTACTTCTACTTCATACTACTCTGCCGCTCTCGACGTGGACATCTCTCTGAGCTGGCCTGAACGTTTGTGACGTGTCAAAAAGCGATCTCTCTTAACGCTGCCACACAGAAGCAAGCAACAATTTCAGCCTAACAGCTCCCAAACATGTCAGTGACAGCTATGCTCTATACAGTATATCTATGCATAAAACATCCATATGCATTTACAGAAGAAGGCTGCTGTAATGTATTAATCTTATAGGCAAAGTAGAGACAGCGTACATCCTCCGAGCACCTAGTATAATTAAACGGCAGCAATTGCTTTAACTTTTTTGGGTCATTCATGATGTAAACCATATTCTTTAACAGTTAACCGCCAACGCACAGTATGTTTATCTTCATGGGAAAAAAGTCCCTAGTCTCATGTTATAGGGTGAAAAAACGGGGGATGTCATGATTTTGCTGTGGGTTATTTTGATGGTACACTGGACTCCCTACCTCCTAGATCATGATAGGAGATGAAAAGTTGATAGAAGAAGATAACACACATTTGCCTACATCTGACAGCAGAGTTTCACTGTAAACACACACTGGTACATACAAGCACATACACACACAGTGTCCAAACACAAACAAATACAAGCATACAGTGAATGCACACAGTCAAACCAACAGGCACATACAGTACACTGACATACGGTACACATAAGCCATACAGTGAAGACTTTTTTAGTCCCCAGTACTACACAAACCAATCAGACTGCACACGGCTCTACTGTACGTACGTGAAGGGCACAAATATTGAGACTGTGACGGCAGAACTGTAAGTTGTCGGGGCAGCAATGTTGTGCTCGTGCGGTGCGGTGTACTAGACTGTCTTTTTTGGAGGCGTTTCTGCGGTGTGACCAAAGAATGACTAGTAGGAACCAAAAGGACTTTCAATAGGTACAGTATACAATCTGCTATTGTGGACACGCTTACACAAATAAATACAAGCATCATCTACAAGCTCATGAATAGCTGTTTGTGAGGGGAGGAATATGTTACATTACTGTCACTTCCACCAGGTTTCTACACCATTACGAATCATTACAGAAATAATAATAATAATAATAATAATAACAGGGTCGTGTCAACATTTTGGGGAACTTTTCCGTCCATAAAAAAAAAACGTCGAAGACTACGACCATTTCATACAGCAAACACAACCATCGTTTGAGTGATGGAACCACATTAGCTTTACACATGCAATATATACAATAGAGAGGCATACCTCTGTGGTGTGTGTGTGTGTGTGTGTGTGTGTGTGTGTGTGTGTGTGTGTGTGTGTGTGTGTGTGTGTGTGTGTGTGTGTGTGTGTGTTTAAAGGAGAGAAAGAGAGGGATTGTGCACTGTGGATTGTGTGTGTGTGTGTGTGCACGTGCAAGTGGGGTATGCAAAATGTGTGTTTCGTATGTGAGCCTTTACAATCGATGCATTTATACTGCTTACATCAGAACCAATAACAATAAGAGTTTTTCTATTGGCCTCTCTCTTCCTTATGTTGCACTACATTATGTGTTGGGGATTGATCTATGCCTACATTAGTTTATTTCCATAGATGCAAAGTTTACTATTCCCTTATATAATCTGTCTACATAACATGTCATGTACACACCAGCGGATAATGAAAAACCTGCAATAGGCACTATAAACAATGTGAGATTTGCACTTTTTTGAATTTACATAATATCTGCTTTTTTCAGGTGCTATATGGCTTTGGGTTTGTATAGCATTTAATTTTGGACTTTCATATTAAAACTGTCAACTTGGAAAACAAGTATAAAGTAGGCAGTAGACAAATTCACAGAATATATATATCCGTAGAATTACTTTTTGGGCTCTCTGGGTGATTTTATTTGATTGAGTTTTTTTTTTAATTCTGTGCTTTTCTGGAAAAAAAACCTAAATAACATTCTTTATACTTCTCACACAGACCACTGATTATACTCATTTTTCATCTGTGTGAAACGTGACTTATGCCTCTTTTCCACTGCCGGTTTTCTGGTAGGCCTACAGCTCGACACAGAGCGACTAGGCCGCCACTTTTTGCTTCACTGAGCTGTGTCTTGCCTATTCAAAAAGGAAAAAGTGACGGCCAAGTTGTGCTGTGTCGAGCTGTAGGCCTACCAGAAAACCAGCAGTGGAAAAGAGCCTTTAGAGACTTAAGTCTTCTAGTAAACAACGGCATGTAAACCCCCTCCAATTCCATAGCTGTTGTATGAGATAGGAATCAAATATTCATTGTCTGCCCTCCAAGCCGAATTCATCAGCATCAGAGCCAGGTCATCTAGCAGTGCACTTACTCACAGGACTTTACACGTAGAAGATTTGATAAACAAATAATTACATTAATACTATGCTTACAGTTACATTTTCACCATTTGTAAACTCTTTAGAATAGAATTTCCTTTCAGGCTATAGGCAACAATATACAATAGGCTAGGGCAGCAAGGACTCCAAATGACTATGTGGTTGCAGCAGGCATCAATTTCAGTCATCCAGCAAAACATTCTAGAACATTCTTTTGTGATCTCAATCTGATCAAAGTGACTGTGGCTATGAAAGACTATTTATTCCCTATTTGTGTCGTACTTGGAGCTACAGGAGGCCACATACAAAGTCCTATAATTAGAGCATGAGGCTTTTAAAAGTTGAACACCTGGACCGTTTCATCTGCAAACTGACTCTCTCCACACACAGCATTTTCAGAACTGACAAGAGAAGGAAAAAAGACTTTCACTTAAGGTTCTAGTATGACACTGCTGGTCTGCACTCTTGAGAACACTGTTGGCCTCCATGCATGCTAGGCTATATACTGTATGGACGGCGGCCAGAGGTTTGGCTACAAAAATCTGATCTGGATGGTTGCTGGTGGGAAATACAGAACACAGTTAAGGGAATGCGGAGCAGGAAACCAAAAGGCCATGTGGAGAGTAAATGTCAAAGTTGAAAGGAAGGTTGACGCCCTCTCATCTTTGGGTGCTTCATTTCAGATGCATCTGAGAGGGTTTTGCTTTCCGCGTGGAAACGGCCGGCCACCGGGGTCTCAGATTGACGAGGAATGTTCCAGTTGTAAGTTCAGTCTGTTGGCAGTCCAGCCAGAGAAGATGATAAGACACAGAGTGGTCCTGACACGGGGGGTTTTGCGGTCATGCAGGTGCTATAAACTCGAACAGCCATGCTCGCCCCTGTTTCTGAAGTCCACTTGTGGTTTTTGGGTATATGGTTGTTGTTGCAGGTGTCCCGGACTTAACTGAGATGATATGGCATTTCTGTTCACACAGGCAGTGAGTAACTACCTCGGATGGTGATGAGTGGAAAGCCAAAAAACATGTTTTTTCTCGTCCCACAGATTAACAATAAGCTCTGCACTAAATTACTCTGCATCAGTGATGTCCTGTGCCCCACCTCCAATAAGCAGTGCTGCATCTTTTATTATGTTCATGCATAAAAGCGGTTCCCCAGTGAATGGTTTTTCTTTTTCTTTTCTTTTTCTTTTTTTTTTTTTTACATTTGCTTGATTTGGCAGGAAACAGTTCAAGATCTGCCAGCAACGAAAAGAAGGATGATCACAACGGTGTCAGTCTTTGAGTAACTTGATGCATACGGTACAGTGAGTACTGGGAGATGAAGTAATACGTTCCCTCTTAGTGAGTAATAGGTGAGGTATGAGCTACATTGGTTATGCACAAAAGTGTTTTGCGTGTGTTGAAAATTCCCTTCCCCAGGAGCTGTGATGGCATTATAGTCGAGTACAGTAGAGTGTTTGGATTGTCTAAAGTCAAAAAATGGAGGAAAAAAATTCAGAACAGGATAGCCTTCCTTAGGGGGTATGGGTACTGCAGAGACCCGATTTTTGCTCAGGTGGTGGTCTCCTCTGCTGCTGAGGGCGCGGTGTCATTGGTCACTGGTGGTTCGGCACCTCCGTCTGAGCTCGTGTCTGCAGGAGGAGGGGGTGCTTTCACCAGACTTATCCCTGGGCTCCCAGGGCTCTTTGGTGGGGCGATTTTGGGAGATTCCAGTCCTGGAGCTGGGGACTCGCTGTCTGGCTCGGTTGTGCCATTGGTGGTGGGTTTGGAGTCGGCAGCAGCTGGTGACACCGCCGGCTTTGGATCAGGAGTGGGGCTTGAGGCTGGCTTAGGCTCCGGTGTAGGAGCTTTGGTCTCCAGGGTCGGGCTCACGGCAGGCTTGGGAGACCCGGGAGTTGGTGTAAGTAGAACCTTTGGTTCGGGGCTTGCAGGTGGTTTCGGCTCAGGTGTCACCGGCTTCTGATCAGGAGAGGGTGATGGAGGAGCCTTCAATTCAGGTACGGGAGATGGTGGAGCTGGCTTCTCGTCAACAGCCTTCGGCGTAGTTGGACTTGGACTTGACTTGGCCTCAGGGACTGGGGATTTAGGGAGAGTTGGAGAAACAGCAGGTTTAGGCTCTGGGGGTGGTGTCAAGGTGACCTTGGGTTCGGGAGGAGGAGTGGACACTGGCTTGGCCTCGGGAACCGGAGACTTAGGAGCTGGTGATTTCGGTTCTGGTGTTGGAGCCAATTTAGGAGATTCAGGAGTTGGGCTTGCAGCTGGTTTGGAAATGGGAGTTGGGCTTGTAGGTGGTTTTAGCTCAGGAGTTGGGCTTGAAGGCGGTTTTAGTTCCGGAGTTGGGCTTGCAGGCGGTTTTAGTTCCGGAGTTGGGCTTGCAGCTGGTTTTTGTTCAGGAGTTGGGCTTGCAGCTGGTTTTTGTTCAGGAGTTGGGCTTGCAGGCGGTTTGGAAATAGGAGTTGGGCTCGCAGGTGGTTTGGACACAGGAGTTGGGCTTGCGGCCGGTTTAGGCTCAGGGGGTGGGGAGGCTTTGGGCTCCGGAGTTGGGGGAGCAGCTGGTTTGGATTTGGGGGGAGGAGGAGAAGCTTTAGGTTCAGGCGTCGGTGGGGGAGCTGGTTTGGGCTCGGGCGTCAGGGTTGGGGCAGCCTTCGGTTCGGGTGCAGCTGATGTGCTCAGGAAATCACTGTCATGCTGCAGCGCCACAGAGGGGGCTTCCGTGTCACTGTCCAGAGGCAGGGCAGTGGTGTTGAAGCCAACGCCCGAGTCGCTGGTCTCCAGGTTCTTGTCAAAGCCAGTGACCTCCTTTGAGGACACCTCCAGGCCCTTTTAGCGAGAATGAATAACAAGAACATTGGTGATTGTTAATTGGGCACGAATGGCAATGCAGTTGTACAGTGTAAGATTAAACCCTACAGTGAATCCTAATGTGAGTGAGGGATTATAGTAGAGTAGTAGAGTAGAGTATCATTTATTAATCCGGAGGGAAATTAAGGTTAGCATAGTTAGGATAATTAAGGTTAGGGTAATTCTGTGATAAAGTTTTTGCAGGTTAGAATAGGAATGATCTTTTGTTTCCTTTCTTTATTACTTCTAGTTTCCACGGTTCACAAATAGACTAAATAGGAACTATAGCAACTAGGACATCCCTCTAAACCCTCCCCTGTGCTCTGTGATAGATAAACCCACCTTAATGCTAACCTCTGTGCTCTGGGACTTCTCCGTGTTGTCCTCCTTCAGAGACGTAACATTCGTATCCTCAGCTTGTTTGCAGGCCTCTTTCACTACCTAGCAGACCAAAACATTCACAAATCAAGTAAGATTCAAATAACACCAAAGTGATTACTCTGTGGGACCAGGAACAACCTTACGTAAGTCATGTGAGTGAGCCATTTTTTCCTGTTTAAAGGTGCCAAAAATGAGCTGCATGTGACCGAGGAGTACAATGCCCTACAAAGGCAAAGTGTAACTACGCCAACATTGAAACATAGAAAAAATACCTTCAAAGCCTTAGGTTGGATATTGTAGTTACTGAAAATTTGACACAGCACATTTGGACCATAAGGCTTTGTCAGAAGATAAAGGAGGTGTAATGAATATCATTTTCAGTTTAAACTGGGGACAAAGGACAGGAATCATTCTAGTACGGTAATTTGTCTTGAGCACATGCAAACACTGTAAACAGTTACAACAACAAATGTGCATACCTGTCGAAAGACATCCCCCTCCTCTTGCCCTGCATTCTTTGCAATCTTCTCAATGGCCCGGGCCTTCTCCGCCCTTTTGCGGATCTTCAGTAGACAGGCAAGCAGACACACAAGGAGCAAAAGTACCACCAAGGCTATCAGGCCAATTATGGCGATGTAGAGTGTTGGCAGTTTAAAGTCTGAAAGAAAGAGAGAAAGAAAGAGGGCAATAAATATTTTTTTCCAAACTTTTTTCATTAAGCTAAATAATATCAAATAATGTTTTACATAGATGTACATTTTTCTTTTTTTGGAAGAACTATCAACCCCCACACATACAAACAAAAACAAACAAACTAAATAGACATAGCTAAAGACAAATATAGCATATAAACCATGCTCAGTATGTCCCCTTTAAGCGTTGGGGTAAGTATCAGACATGTTGAAATACTTAAGAAATGGTCCCCAAAAATTCATAAACATTCCACTTCTAAATCTGATTTTTTCTAGTTTGAGAAAAAGTGGTAGAAGGCACTTAATCAACGGGTTGTTTACAAATGGAGTTTAGATTCCCAGAATAAATTTGATGTTCATCAGCTTGTCAGTGTAGTCGCAACATGGTCCTTATAATCACATGACTTCGATTGAAATAAACATGACAAATTCCCTCCACATTTTGTAATGACACACAAAAATTACACACACTGGTGCTTCGTAACTTTTGCAATATATACTCACTAAACACCATTTTACCTTCCACTTTTAGGTGGGTGTTAGCGATGGGGGAGCCATCAAGGTCTGTAACCAGGAACACGCCAGCATCAGTGGCCTTCACGTTCTCCAAGACGCAGAGGTTGCCATCCACAGAGAGACGGTCCTGCATGTCCAGCTCCTCCGGGATCGTCAGATCGCCCTTTGACATGATCACGAAGGACTTCTTGCTGTCGCTGGCAGGCGTGTACTTGATGCGCACCAAGGAGCTGTTCAGGACGAGGTTGAACTTCAAAGTCCCTCCAGCAGGCACTTCTGGAAAGTTCTGATGCACTGAAGGGGGTGACAAAGGGGAAGCAGTGCAGTTTTGATTTCCAATGTTCTAGACTGAATTCTGTTTTTCAAAAAGGCACAAAATGTAATATATGTTCTACGTATTTCTTCTCTTCTATGTCTGCATGGGAAAGTAAAAAACGTAATTTCAATTCTTTGTATGACCAACACATGTAAAGAAATTGACAATAAAGCCTACTTGACTTGACTTGACACTGAAACGCATTTGTGCAATAAAAAAATCACAATTTATGCAAGGTATCGCCTCCTTTTTGAAAAACTGAGTTGAACATTTGGGCCAGCACCCTCATAGTCTAAGTATTTACGAGTGACGCCTTCTCCAAGCTGGACACAAGACTGAATTTTAAAATCAAAGAGTTCATCTAATAACCCCTACATGCACAGCCTCTGTTATAAGCTTGTTGTACCACAATCACTGGTGTGCACAGGCATTTTGGGGGAAAAGTGATGGGAGACATGTTTAACTTATGGCTGCCTTACTGAGCTACATACAGTAGGATTTATACCGATCCATTGTTCACACGCTTTTAATCGTCAAGCCTTTCTAGATGATCATGTCAACACAGATCACAATACAGTACATTGTGGAAAAAAACTTAAAAAAACCCCTCTCAAAATGGGCATTTTTTGTCCAGTAGGGCAAAGGGCCAGATGCTTTAGCACCACCTCGTCCCTATCACGCCTATGACCACAAATGTTATTTGGTTATATAAGACTTGTGGTAGTGTCAGAACAATGCTGTTATGATGTAGTCAAGCTTTTCCAGCAAATAGAGAGTCAGATCCAAAGTGATCACATCCCGAATCTTGAAATCATTCAAGCTCCTCGTTTAAAAGGGCTCTATGTAGGATTAAAAGTTTAATTAATCACTGTCTTGAGTCAGCCGATGCTTATTTGAGTCATTAGTAAGACTCTTGCGACTACTTTCACGGTCCTCTGTCAGAGAACCCTAAATGTAACTTTAGACAGAGTGGTCAGCTATGGGTGTTGTGGGAAACACCTAGTTCTCATACGAAAAATCGCTTTACATACTGTATTCAGATTTGTATCTGAACTTCTGGCATTCTGTGATGAAAAACATTCTCACAGTGAGTTTATTTAAACAGCATTTTTACATGACGGTGTAGATTGAGACAGACATTCCACAGGTCATCCTACATTTAGCCAGGCCGTGCCCTCCTAGTGACGCAACGCCTTCAGAGTTGCTTCTAGTCAAGCCAAGAGCAATACAAGATTGTTTCTGAGCTCCCGAAAAATCGGGAACTCCTCCACCTTTGTTGAGAAGCATATAACCATTAAAAAAACAAGGGAAGCAGGTCGACCACGCCGTTTGGGAAATATGAATTGTTATGTTCTTAGTCAGACCAAGTCTCGAAGAGATTTGAAAGTTGATGATAATAAGGCTATCCCACATTGTGCCCCCTTAAAGGTTTCCATAATTGTTAAATCTATTACGATTATCTGCAGCAGCAGTTCGACCCTTTTTGGGGATCCTAGGTCAAATGCAGACAGGGGGCCTTCTCAGTGGTGTAGTCTACTTTTTTGAAGTGGGCATACTGTATATTTGAGCATTTTTGTGGTGGGTGTACTGTGCTTTTCAAAATACTGAATCAATCAATTTTAGCTGGGTATGCTGAAATCCCTGACATTTTCAGGTGGGTATACTACGTATACCTGCGTTCTACGTACACTACACCACTGGGACGCATAGTATTATTTTGCTGGTACTGTATGTACTATGATACGGGGGCCCCATACAGAGGGCCCCATTTGGGGGGCCCATACAAAGGGCAGATTTGGTGGGGTCCTAGGCTAGCCAATTGAGTAGTCTGCCTATCAGTAAAACTGGCTCAGATTATCTGGACCCTACGAACTTCACAGAGGAAAGAGGTTGTGTTCTCCAACCTTACCTTTAACGTTCAGGCACACCTTCTTCTGAACTTTCTTATTTTCATCCAAAATGGTGTAGGAGCCCTCATCCGCTCCCGTTACACCGGTGAGTTTAACTCTGGTCTCCGAGACGGACAGGCGGCTTTCATAACCTTCCTGAAACTCGTCGCCAAGGAGCGTCAGAGCTGGCCGGGACGTCTGGTTTGCCTCAACAGCGATGGGCCGGAACTCGACCGAGATGGGAAGGGGCACTCCGGTGAGCAGAATGTGGAAGTTCTCGCCATACATGACGCTGTGCTCATTGGAGCAGTCTGAGAGAGAGCAATGGGATGGCAAGATCAGGAGCCAGGGGTGACCAGGGCCGTAACCAGACATTTTCAAATACAGAGGTCAAATACTGCGTGCTGTACTGCATACTGAACATTTAGAATGCTTTAAACACTTCAGTCAAACTCTAAGTTTGTTTTCATTAATCACTGCCTTGTGGATACATGGGGGTGGTGTATGCAGACTGAATTTATCATTGTTGATCATTGTATATCGATTTTCATCATAGATTCATTTTAAATTACTGAAAAACATACAGAGGACATGACCTCTGTGTCCTCAATGGTAGTTACGGCCATGGCGGTAACGATAACAGAGATACAGATCAACAGAGACAGCAACACAAAGATAAGGAAAAATACTAGGTGGGGAAGGGAAGGCAGAAATAAGTAGCGTCATGGTATCTTTGAAATAGTATTTGGACTTGAGAATTCCACAATTACATCCATTACAGTACATTACATTTTCCATGGCAATGGATTGTAAACCTTACCAAAAATACCTAACCCATGTAATGAGAGATGGCTGTGTTCTTTAGATGAGTCTACTTAAAGGGTGGTCAATGGGGATACAACAGGGTACAGTACATGCCCTACAGGGCTAGTCTACATGTCGAACATATCGAATGTAACGCTAGTTACGACGAACATATTGGACAAAAAATGAGATAGGGCAACCTGGGAGCAAACATTAAGAATTCTGATCTGCCATATTGTACAATGTCACAGCGTAAGCATTTTATTTTAATATGCTAACAAAATAAGAAAACTTCTTCAACCCTGTCTGAACACACTGACACTATTCCCTACATGCACAAGGGTGATAATGGATTTCATGCGGAGTGACTGGCAGGTCATGGAGAAGGAAGTGCATGAGTGCATTAATGCAGTGAACGATTGAATCTTCTTTTAATTATTCCACTTCATTAGGATTTATTGTGGGAAAAAAAGCCAGTGTTCACAGCTAATAGCTTTACTTGATTAAATTGGATTTTAATGTATGTCTTTAATAAGCAACACAACAGCTGTCTCTGTAGAATAATTAAAACAGGTCGTAAGCTGCCCATGTGATGAGACATTCATGAGGATTGAGGACTGACTTCACAAATATGTGAGGATTATAGTTTAATAAAATTTCAATTAAATGAATATTAATAAACTTGTTTTCGTGTTCAACTGTCTAGGAAGATCTAATTCTCTCAAACCCTGCTACTGCAAGACAGCTAATCAGGGCTTCGTTTCTCAATTGGGAAGTAGCTAATTTCTAAGCAACATTGCAGAGTAGATACTAAAAAAGTTGCTAACTCTTGTGTTTCGAACGTTAGCACACAAAGTAACTACTGCTTGGAGTAATGTGCACTCTGAAGTAGTGGTGACTTTGAAAGTGAGGCGCCTCCTATCCGTATCTCGACAGTGAAGTTGAAGTACAGCTGGAGTAGATCCATTTTGCCATTTTTACCCGCACACAGCCATCCTAAGCAGCCCAATTGGGCGGGAAACAGCCCAATCTGGCAATACTGATTCACCTCAGCCACCCCAAGTAACACACAGCGCTAGTCTACTTCAGAGTGTGACTCCACCCATTAGCTAAACTTGTAGTACATATTTGACCACAAATGTGTAAATATATTTTAATCCTGTGGTGCAAAAGCACTGAAAATCAATCGACATGCACACAAAGTCATGATACAGCTGCGAGAGTGTTCAGAACACAAAGTCACATCATGTCATTTGTTCGTGAAAAAAATGTGTCATATCCTTGGAATCTGATGAATTCCACACAAATAATATACTTTTAGCTGTATACCGATTGATTTCATTTCGAGGTGTAATTTGTGAAATATTTGGATTAGAAAGTATTGGTTACTCCTGGAAATTCACTGGTTTAAGTGTCAAGTACTCAAAACAATTTGATGCGAATTTCATTTCATAGCCTAGTGGTATTTACGCTTGCCTGTCAATGAGAAGACGCGAGCCACGCGGATTCGAATCCACTATGCAGCATGTTGACAAGAACTTGTGAAATCATGTTTTGTGCCCTACAGTTTCCCATGAGTTGGTAATGCACAAAATAAATTATCTATTTCTGCCAGATATTTCCATAATTTTGGCACTGCAACCATGTGCATTCGAACCTGCCTGGCTCCTGTTTTCCCATTGAGATGCAAGCGTGAATACCACTAGGCTACGTAATGAATTTCATGCCAAACTTTTTTAGCAAGTTGACACTTCAACAGGTGAATTTCCGGGAGGAAGCAGTACTTTATCATCCAAATATTTTACAAATTACACCTCGGAATGAAACGAAATCCAATCGGCATGCAGATAAAACTGCATTATTGGTGCGGACGGTGTCAGATTCTAATGCCACGGCCGTGTTTTTTCACAAAGAAATTACAATGTGTAATGTGACATGTCTCAGCAAAAACAGAGGGCTGTGTCATCCAATCAGAAGGGCTATTCCTCGTTTTCTCTTGTCGCTTCCATGCTCACGCACTGTAGAGAGGAGAAAGTAAGTAGCCGTGTGGACTCAGGAAAGTAGCCATACTTCTCTGGGCTTCGAGAAACACACGTATTTCGGCTTGAAGTAAGTAGAAACTTGCAAAGTAAATCGGCCAAACTATTGTATTGTATGCCCCCTACTGTATGTGCCCTGGATGAGCCGTCTGAATCTCATTGTTCGCATTTGAAAGCAACTTTCTGGTTCCTTAACACTCAGACATGCGGCGTGAAGATGCCAGCCGGTTCAACATTAGATACAGGAATGGGCAGCAGCACGGTTGTCTGTCTGTCTGAACACGACATGAGTGAATAGGACTGTCGGTTCCATGTTTGTTGTTTTGTGTTCACATCACTATCTACTGGGAGGTTCTAATAGGCTACTCTCAGACTAGGGCTGCCCAATTATGAGAAAAATCAATACCCTGTATCACGATTATTGCAGTCAATATTGATATCACAATATTTTAGACAATATTTCCAATTAATTTTGCTTAACAATTCACAATCTTCCCTCCCTTCAGCAGTTGGAGTGGAGGGCCATAGAGAAACACACAGTGGTGCTCTGCATAACTGTTGGGTAGCAAGTCTGCTTTGTGCTCAAAATATTGTTTCAAATCGATATAATGAAATTTGATATTGTTTGACTGTAATATTGATATCACGATATTAATACGATATATTGCACAACCCTATCTCAGAGCCTGTTAAGTAAAATAATGAGTCAGGGTTGAAGGTGCTTGCTTACCCCTCACTATGAGTGAATAGGACTTGCTGATGGTGCTGTTGTCCTCTGGGTCCTCGGAGGTGACGGTGTACAGCCCCTCGTCGCTCTCGCCCACGTTCTCCAGGACCAGGTGGCTCTGCTGCTGGTTCAGCCTGGCCCTGGGGCCCTGAGCCTCCCCGGCCTTCATCAGGACAACCTCCCCACCACCTGCGCTGGCCGTGCGCTCAAACACCACTTTGGCAGCGCCCGCCGGGAGCTGGATGTGGAAGTCCTCCCCGAAAAACATGACCGTCTCCACTTTGGTTGAGAACAGCAAAGAGATGGAGGTGAGGGTGGGAGAGAGAGAGAGAGAGAGAGAGAGAGAGAGAGAGAGAGAGAGAGAGAAAATGGTGAACATGACATTCCACGAAAACATTGTTGTCTAATGCAGAAATGGTAACTGGAGGTAACACTCTGTACACAAAAGATAGGAAAGAGTGTATCTGCAAGACTTACCAGGTGGTAATGGTGCAGAGAAACCTGAAAGGGAAAACACAGAATCAGCACAATGCAATGTAACGAACCCATTGACCCATTCATCAGCTTCCTTTTCCTGCTGTTTAATATGGATCTGATTCAAATCATTATATTATTGATACCAACAGTTTTAATATGCATATCCACACACCATGTTCGTCAATAATAACACATTATTACACAGAAAAAGTGTTTATGAGTGTTCATGCTCAAACTGCAGCGCCTGCATCAGTGGCGGAACAATTGCACATAGGGCCCCAGGGCAAGACACTTATAGGGCCCTCTATATGGCCTGCCATGGTCACAATATGGCCTCCACTACCAACACAGGAGGGCCCTGGGCCCAGGGGCAAATGCCCTCCTTGCCCTCCCTTTATCTCCGCCCCTGCCTGCATTACAGTAGCCTACTGGTACATGTCGTGGTGAAACCTTGTTCCTGTATCACAGTAGCCTACTGGTACATGTACTGTAGTGGTGAAACCTTTGGTTTAGCAGGACTCATTAAATATTCAGAGGGCTGACATATTGGAGCAGTAGGCAAGTTTTGGCTGATAGTCACACCCTGGCGACTCCAGACTGTGCTCAAGGGTCCCCCATGTCTGTCTCTCTTGCACAGGGCCGGATTAATGCACAGGCTAGATATGGCTGCAGCCTAGGGGCCTCCACCTACCAGGGGTCTCTTGAACGGCCAAAAGTGGAAAATTGTGGAATTGTGACAGGATGTAATATTGAAAAAAATCATGTGTCGTGTTGAGTACAGTTGGTAGACAAGTTATCCTTAGTTCCTAGTTCATAATTATGACACTGTCTGTGTAAATTTGTCGCGAAATCTGCCTTCCGGGGGGGACCACAGCATCCTGTAGCCTAGGGGCCCCAACCAGGCCATCTTAATCCGGCTCTGCTTGCAAGCCTCCTGGGGCTTCGGCCACTCCCTCTCAGCCTTTTCGGATCACTACACCTTCCCGAGAAGACTCCATATGAAGAACAAAACCCTCCCTATTTCCACTGATGTGAAATATAGTACAAAAATAAATAAAGCAATAGGGAATGGGCTGCGTCTGAGATTTGTATTTATGGATGGTCTAAATTGCATTTGGAATTAGAGTGTATTGTTTATGTGGTATTGTGTTACTCGTACAATGTTCCGCTTCTCTTCTTTTCCCATCTCATTTCTAATAGAAATGTGATAAACTACAAAATATTAAATGACATGTCATTTTTATCATTTTATGGTATCTGTATTTTTTTGTAGTACACATTTTGGCCAGTGACACCGAGGTAAAATAGCACCACAAAATGTAATGCCGTAAGTCACTGGCAACGGTTATGTTGACAGTGCATTTTGTATAGTGTAGGCGAAGCACTACAGTGGAAATAGATGTCAGCAGGCTGCTGCATGGCCCAGTAGCTGCAGGGCAGGGATGGAAAAAAATCATTTATAGATAACTCTTTTTTTTTCTCAATTTTGTCATGTCTGATACAATGTTTAGGGTCCCAACGGGTGTCTACATCAGTTTGACAGGGTCTAATTCAAGTCTCACCTTCAAGGACTAGTGTACTCAACACCAGTATTCTGAAAATAGACCCCATCTCCGCAGACCTGAAAAGAAGCAGACAGAATAAGAGAATGAGAGGGGCTCTCGTGATCATACCCCCCCCACCCCCCTCTTTTGTCTGATAAACACCGGGGTGGCTTACATCAGATTTCATTTATACACAATGAACTGCCACAGCAGGGCTGGTGGTGGTGACATCATCCTCCCATCGCTGCAGACCCCCTATCCCCTCCCCTTCCCCTCCCCTCTGTACCTCAGATTCATCTTTTTTATTTCTACCAAAGGATAGGCAGGGAGGATGGGCAGCGGAGAGGAGAGGAGAGGAGAGGAGAGTGAAGAGGAGGGAAGAGAAGAGGGGAGGGAGAGGAGAGGAGAGGAGAGGAGGAGAGGAGAGGAGAGGAGAGAGGGGGGGGGAGAGGAAAGGAGAGTGAAGAGAAGGGAAGAGCGCAGAGGAGAGAGGAGATGAGAGGAGAGGAGAGGAAAGTGAAGAGAGTGAAGAGAAGGGAGTAGAAGAGCAGAGAGGAGAGGAGAAGAGGAGGGAAGAGAAGAGGGGAGGGAGAGGAGAGGAGAGGAGAGGAGAGAGCAGAGGAGAGGAGAGAGGGGGGGGAGAGGAAAGGAGAGTGAAGAGAAGGGAAGAGCGCAGAGGAGAGAGGAGATGAGAGGAGAGGAGAGGAAAGTGAAGAGAGTGAAGAGAAGGGAGTAGAAGAGCAGAGAGGAGAGGAGAGGAGAGGAGAGGAGAGGAGAGGAGAGGAGAGGAGAGGAGAGGAGAGGAGAGGAGAGGAGAGGAGAGAGCAGAGGAGAGAAGAGAGGAGAGGAGAGGAGAGTGAAGAGGAGGGAAGAGAAGAGCAGAGGAGAGGAGAGGAGAGGAGAGGAGAGGAGAGGAGAGGAGAGGAGTGGGGAGGGAGAGGAGAGGAGAGGTGACGTGAGGAGAGGAGAGGAGAGGGGAGGGGAGGGGAAGGGAGGAGAGAGGAGAGGTGAGGTGAGGTGAGAAGAAGGAGGAGTGAGGAGAGAAGAGAAATATTGTGGTGTGGTGTGATGCGGGGTAGGGTTCCGTCTAGATGAAGGAGAGAGAGAGAGAACAAAAGGAGTGAAGGGTAGGAGAGGCAACAGGGTGAAAGGCGGTAGGCAGTGCATCGTCTGGCTCTACCAGGACAACCCAGACAGCTTCCTGGAAACATGTTACTTTCTCCCATTTAAAAACACCCACGTCCCCTGGAGATCAGGAATATAGGTCGAGTGCAATAATAACTGGGTGCTGCTGTGTCTGTTCTACCAAAAATCCAGATCCCAACAGCCCTACTTTCATTATTCAGATATTATTTCATCATTTCTAAATGATAAATAGATTTTATGTCTGTCTTTAACATAGACATCGTACGGAGGTTAAAATGATGTAATCTGGAGACTGGTGCTGGAGGGCACGGTGCTTTTCTTCAATGCCCTTAAAGTCTTTTACTTAGTATGTTATTTCTAGCCGAGTGGAAACAGCGCAGTGCACCCGGTCACCCCATCCCTCACACACACACAAACACACGCACGCGCAGTCGCAGTCGCGCACACACACACACATACGCATAAAGAGCTACCAGACATCATCAGTTCCAGTGGCGTGCACAGACATTTTGGAGGTCAGGTGCTGAAGGGGTGTTGTTGGGGGCATGGAGCTAGGCTATCAAGGCAATATATTATATTGGGGCATTATTGTAACATGCTTTTGATCGTGAAACATTTGTAGATTATCATGTCATTATGAATGACAGTACAGTGTGACAAAATTTCAGAAAATAACTTTCAAAAAGGGCATTTTTGTCCAGTAGGGAAAAGTGGCAAAACATTGTCCCTATCTGTGCATGCCTATGATAAGCTCAGTACAAAACATATTGCCACCACATCCATAACTCACACTCATATTCTACAGTAGAAACATAACTCACTCAAACCCATTTGCCACACTCCATATACTTTGAGCAGTACCAGAATGATCCTTATGTCAATATTGCTCAAATTAATATGACCCTCACACACATATGCATTAAGAGCTGTTACCACCAGACGTTATCAGTTCAGTATAACACATATTGCCATCATATACATTTACTACCACATTCTCTACAGTAGAAACATATAACTCACTCAAACCCATTTGCCACACTCCATATACTTTCAGCAGTACCATTATGATCCTTATGTCAATATTGTTCAAATTAATATGACCCTCAGACACATTATTATGTGTCAATAATAAACATTATTGATTTTTAAATTAATGGCACTTTTGAGAGAAGGAACAAACATACACTGCAGGGCACCAGTTAATCTGATTTGAATGACATAAGCAGGTAAGCATTTATCTACACAAATCAGATAAGTGTAATGGACTGACAGGTATCAGGGGAGCTATCTGTAAACCAGAGTAGCATCCCTAATGAAGTATGAGGGAGGCCACTGGAAAAAATGGGCCTAAACGTCAAAAAGGTTAAGAATCCCTGGCCTAGACTTGACTAAAATGGAGGATAAACTGGGGGTGCTGTGGAGCAGCGCGCTAAGCCCCCCACACTTGGGCTTGCATGCCCATGAGGACCCTGGTTCGAGTCCGGACGGGGTCATTTCCCAACCCTACCCCATCTCTCTCCACACTCTCTGTCTGTCGCACCTTCACTGTCCTATCCGAAATAATGGCCCAAAAAGCCCATTAAAAAATATCTAAAATGGAGGATAAACTGAAAAAAAGACACCGGAGCAGCACAGATGAGATTCTTTTCTTTTTTGTAATAATCAAGTGCACAACATATTAGGGACTAACATTTCGATGGAGTCCAGAGTCCAATTCGGATGAAGATGGTTTACCCATCGAAAAGTTAGTCCCTAATATGTTGTACCCAGGCTCAGCTACACACGATCTGAAGTCTATGAAAATCAGGCAAAATATGCTGTGCACTTGATTATAAAAAGAAAAGAATCTCATCTGTGCTGCTCATGAGAGCATTTTGGCAGATTACATCGAGATAGATATTCATAATGCTGGCATCATATGAAAGTCACTAAAGGTTTCTGGCAACCCAAGGTTTCAGAATGGTAATTATTTGTGTTGGCTTCAAATATGGGTTATGTACAACATTTTTTCCCCATAGCAATACCCAAGTGTGCTGTTTCCTCAACTGCTACACACAGAAAACATCTGTGAAACAGCTTAACTACAACCAGAATTACCCTCCATAGTCAGAGCAACATTATACAGTAAGTTCATAAAACACTTGTGCAAGGTTGCCTGGCTCTTTCCCGGCCTGTGTAGTTGAACGCTATAGCCTGGTCCTGAACATCCCATAATACCACCATTTCATTTCGTATTCATGGTCTGGAGGTTGTTTGATCTGACACGATTGCAGGAAGCGGGAAGTTAGCACTCAGTTCTGATTTGAAATGATTGGACAGCTCTCACCCAACCACAGACACTCAACAACAACATAACCAGGGGCCTCATGTACAAAGAAGTGCGTGGATTTCCTACCAAGAAAGTGCGGGCGCGAAAATCTTGAAAGTTACTTACGGACAAAAAAATCCGGATGTATCAATAAGTGCGTAACCAGGTTTTGCCGTGAAATCTTGCGCACATGCACGAGCACACGCGGGCCCAAGTCTCCGCCTTGTCTCCTCCCTTAAATATTCTATATGAATATTCTAATTAGTATGAACAGACCCATTCATGTGCATTCATTGGTTGAAAGAATTGGAAAGGGAACGCGGGAAGGGGAACGCGGGAAATACATTTCATGATGCAAGGTGAAGGCGCAGTTTCGGAGGTAGCCAATTTAAAAGGAAAAAGGCTGCGCGCAATAGCCAAACAAAATTACTTTGGCGTGTATAAAATCAGGCATTGGTAATAGCCTACTTAATGTGAGGACTGCAGAAAAAAACTGTCATGTTATACTGCAGTACTACAATGCATGTTTCCCAACAATTGATATTTACAAGGCATTACATCAAAACACAATGCGATGAGGCAGTCGCCAAGGCTTCCGAGAAATAAACATTTAGGCTATATCGGGTATAAATATGAAAGATGACACATGTACACATAGGCTACGCCACATGTATGAATAACTTGCAGCCTACTCAGTTAGCCTATAAAATCACCTGTTAATTGATGGACTAATTTTACAGCAGACTTATTAAAAGAGAAAGACAAGCACTGCGGCGAGGACGTTCTCAACAAATGCGAGAAGACACATTGTAGATCCAGAAAATATTCAATGTTTAATAGCTGCCAAATAGCCTACTTGAAATAATACTGCTGATGGGCATCCAATTTCGTTGTAGCCTAATTCCAGGATAGTTTCATGAGTCCACTTCATTTTAACCAGCTGCCTCAACAATAGGTTCGCGCCTCAAAATTAAAATCCACGTTTAACTGGCTGCATCTCTGCAATATTTCCGACCGCGTACAACACATGTACTTGCCCTGCATGCCTCTGTGTGCCGCCAAAAAGACGCAATGCACCACTTACGGCAACTTCCATGCTTACGGAAACTTCCACAGCAGCCCTGAAATTCGCGTGGAGATCCGCAGTTTTCTAGCCTGGTTCACACCTGACGGTGTGTGTGAAGCTTTGGCGCCCCCTGGCGGAGCAGAGCTACACACACTACCGTCTGGTACAGAGCCATAGAGCACGCTCCGTCTCCAACCAGAAAATAGGCTGAGCATTTATTGCTTCTGCACGGCCTCCTCACCAACAAATTCCTTCAAAAACCTTCCTGTTAATCTTTAAAGAGTCAATATAGTCTCTAATCTGTCTTGTGACTCCTCAATGTGAGTTACCGTTTATATTTAAGAAATAAATGCTCCGTCTATTTTCTGGTTGGAGACGGAGCGTGCTCTATGGCTGTGTACCAGACGGTAGTGTGTGTAGCTCTGCTCCGCCAGGGGGGCGCCAAAGCTACACACACACCGTCTGGTGTGAACCAGGCTAGCAGTTTTCCACGCCTAGTCTGTTTTAGTACATCTGACCGTGACCGTGGAAAACAACTTAAGTAGCTTTTTTGTCCGTAAGTGATCTTCGTACATGAGGCCCCTGGTCATAACGTCATCGTCATAAGCGCCCTCCCCCTTTCCCCCCTCCAGCAACCTGTCTCTTCGCTTATTGGCTGTTTTCTGGGGATGGTTGGTCGGCAAAATCCTATCGCTCAACATCACTCTGCAGTAAACAGTTGCCAGACGTAGTATGGAACCAAGTCTCTTGGCGGAAGTACAATGGCGCGCGAGGCTAGTTCCACGCAGCCTCTAGAGCTCCACTACTAGGTCTGGGAGAGCACGCGTTGGCTCCGCCTTCAGAAGGCATGGCTTTATCCGTCATTCCATCAATGAAGACCTAAGCAGGAGTACTTAGGCCGAATCCCATTTCTAATTTCTACCCCTACCCCTACGCCTCGCCCTTGCCCCTTGTCCCTTCAAACAGACCAGTAAGGGGTAGGGCTTGAAATGCAACCCCTATGAATTGAGACACCCCTTCAACAATCACGGAATGACAATAGGCTCGTTCGTGACGAAGCCGTAAGATTTTTGCTAGGCAGTGGGCATGCGCACTTTTCCAGTTTGATGCATTCTGGGTAGAATTTTCTGACCACAATGCATCAAACTGGCAAAGTGCGCATGCCGACTGCCTAGCAAAAATCTTACTGCGTCGTCACGAACGAGCCTAAAATCGGCATTTGATTTCCTGCATCGTCTGCATGAGCATGCAGACAGCAATGCATTGCCATTCTGGATGAAAATATTGCATGATGGTTAGAAATCTTGTCCGACTTCCCAAATTTCAGTCATATTGTGACGAAGTGACATGTCACATGGTGCCAAACAATCGTGGGATCAATGTGACTGCAGACGGACCTTTCAACACCTCCACGGTGACGCACCCCTGAACTGGTTGGCCAAAAGTTCACTCAAGTGTGTGTAGGCGCGTTGTCCCACACCCCTAATAAAAGGTGCTATCGATTTGGGCATATTTCCGCAAGAACTTTTCATCAGAATGGGGATGGTATTATTTAAATTTGACCGCTAATTTGCACGAGACGATGAGGTCGCACCAGGTTGATCTACAAGCACACCACGTGTGAGGTGGGGGGTACAGGTGGGGAGGAGGAGCTGAAGTGGGCTGCAGTGCAAACTTTTTAGGGGTGTGGGACAACACGGCCCACACACACACGAGTGAACTTTTGGCCAACCAGTTTAGGGGTACATCCCCGCAGAGGCGGTATGCAGACGAGCATCAACAGGGATGAACAACTGCGGGAGTTGCAAGGTCAGTCTGCAGTCGCATTGATCCCGCGATAGTTTAACTCCATGTGACATGACATCTCGCCGTCGCAACATGATTGAAACTTTGTAAGTTGAACTAGATTTCTAACCATCATGCAACATTTTCATCCAGAATGCATTGCTGTCTGCATGCGGGCAATGCAGACATTGCAGCAAACCGAATGGGCCTACTGTTTGCACTGCACCCCACTTCAGCTACCAACCTGTCCTCCCATACCTACGTAGATCTGGTGGGAGCCCACCGTCTTGTGCAAATTTGTGGTCAACTTTAAATGCACTAGCTGCATTCGATTTCTTCGATTTCGGACATAGGCCTAGCGGATTTGAAGGGATTTGTGCACAAATCAAGCCACTCATGCTCACCACAAAACCTTGCCATGACACAATGTTCAAAATATGTCCTGTGGTGTATTTTGTCTATTTTATATTAAAGCATGATCCTTTTAGGCCATAGAATTGAACCTAATTATGGTACTTTTGTTCCTCAGTACACACTAGTGTGTCATCACAATCTCAAGGGCAACAATGTTTTCGGTCTTGACTTGGTTTCGCCCTGTCTTGATCTTGGTCTCAACTCGGTCATGGTCTTGACAGGTCTGTCTGGGTCTTGCTCTTGATACCCCCAGTCAGAGGCACATCTTATCACCAGGCTGGGCAGGCAGCCACGTGGGGACTCCAAGCCCCTATACAGTCTCAGGGGTGGGGAAGCTTTTTCATTCGACGGGCCACTTCAAATTTTATTAAGTCCTCCAGGATTTCCCCCTGCACTTTAGGCCTATATTGAAAGTGACCACCTTTAAAAGAAACCCCACCTCCGCCACGTCCCTTGAAAATATAACTTAATTGTATTGCAAATGTGATTTCTAACATTTCTTTACGAAACATGTCATTTTTCTTTTAGTCCAGCGGATGGGACACACAAAAGGGCGTTATCGTGCACTTTTGAGTAAAAGCATGAAAATCAGTACACATATCCGTCTTGATATGCTGATTAATGTTAGCGTTGGAGGCGTCGCGAAAAATGCATCGTTTTCAAGATGGCCGCCAAATTCAATATGGCCGACCCATATTAATGAATCTACCTGATATTTGGTAGTAAAAGCATGAAAATCGGTACACATATCCTTCTTGATATGCTGATTAATATTAGCATTGGAGATGTAGCGAAAAATGCATTGTTTTCAAGATGGCCGCCAAATCCAGTATGGCCGACCCATATTAATGAATCTATCTGACACTTGGTATTAAAAGCATGAAAATTGGTACATATATCATTCTTGATATGCTGATTAATATTAGCATGGAGGCGTGTGAAAATTTTGCATTTTCAAGATGGCCGCCAAATCCAATATGGCCTACCCATATTAATGAATCTTCATGACACTTGGTATTAAAAGCATGAAAATCGGTACACATATCATTCTTGATATGCTGATAAATATTACCATTGGAGGCATTACTAAAAATGCTGTATTTTCAAGATGGCCGCCACATCCATTATGGCAAACCCATATTAATGAAGCTACCTGACAGTTTGTAGTAAAGGCATGGAAATTTGTGCACAGTTACTTTTTTATATTTTGACTGATAAATCAAGGATTGATAAATCCTTCAGGCACTTTTAGTAAAACCATGGAAACTGGTGCACATTTACTTCTTGATGTGCTCATTAATATTAGAAATTGAGGCATTGTGGGAAAAAACACATTTTCAAAATGGCCAACTAAGATAGTGTTTATAAGAAAATACATATTTTTCTAAAAAAATATTTTGACATTGCATATAATTAACACTCACAAAATACCATTGAAAATGATTAAACATTATTGGCATGTTATCAAAGGAAGTGATACATATGTTATGGTTTTGCCCAAACTGTGTCTGCACCACCACAATAGATTATTTTCTGCAATGTGATAACTTTAGAATAGGTGCAAGAGTTTGCACCACCTCTTGTGTTCTACCACTAGGTACATGAATTGAAGTGTTAAAGCCTTACACTTTGAGGATTGTTGACTTTGTTTGCATTATAGGTTTTGTACAGATGGACAGATATGTATGAAATGTTCTCTGCTAATACTCTTCAATCGGTACACTGATTGCATTCTTGAGGCCTCAAATAGGTTATACGGCAGTAGCGTTATGTACAAATCCAAGACTTTTGAGGGGCTTGTGGGATGTACAGCACCTCTAGCGCTTAGTGATAACTGCATAGGCCTTGTACAAATTCCAAAAGGGCCAGGATTTCAAGATTGCTAGACAGAAAGTTAACTTGATTTGTTAATTCATGGACATTTTTATGATTGCTTACTTCAAAGAAACTAATTGTTGATGACTACTTCTAGCTGCACAAGGTTTTCAAACAAACTGCAATCCTGCACCCAATGCAAGTTGTATGGTAAGCTTATATCTTGCCTGGTTAACACAAGTTGATCTCACAAGTGATATAATCTGGTGGTTATGCAATTTCTCATAGTAAAGTTGTGATTTACGATTGCCCATGGCAGTTTATATGTGGTATTTGGCATGTGTGTAGCCCATATCCAATCATGTCAGTTGTATCTATTCAAACAAACTGCAGCCATCGCCTTTACACCCCTACTCTTTCTCCTGATTGCACCCCAAGATCTGGTACCCTCACTGAGGGATGGAATCCATGCTACATTTCAGATCAGAATAATTGTGTAAAGTAGTAGGATTTCACAGGTTATATACCATGGCCAACATCAATCAAACTGCCAATAATGCCTAATTAAAAGATTGACATAAACTTTGAATAAATGGTGAATGGCACAGTTGGAACATGATGGCCATCAAAAAGTCAACTCAGGGTATGTAAAATATAACTTGAGTGAAAAGTTTACATGTACAGTATTAGGATTCATTTCTAGACCAAGATAATGATGTGAAGATTTGGCGTGTGTGTGTCTGTCTGTGTCTGTGTCTGTGTCTCGCGTGACAACCAGTGCCGTACGGCAGTCTGCACACTGTGCACAACTGGTGTGTGAATGTGTATGTATGCGTGTGTCTTTTTTCAAAGCGCTTTGAGTAAACTTCATAGTTGTGATACTGTGCTACATAAATACATATTGCAATGTATTGTATTGTAATATGGGTCAGTCATATTTGATTTTTGTTCATGGCCCCTAATATGAATAAGCATCTAATGTAAAGAAGTAACTATGTGTACCAATTGTCATGCTTTTACCACAAATTACCAGGTAATTAATATGGGCTGGCCATATTTGATTTGGCGGCCATCTTGAAAACAATGTTTTTTTTCCTGCGACGCCTCCAATGCTATTATTAATCAGCATATCAAGGACATGTGTACCGATTTTCATGCTTTTACCACCAAGTGTCAGGTAGATTCATTAATATGGGTTGGTCATATTGGCTTTGGCGGCCATCTTGAAAACGACTTTTTTGTGACTCCTCCAATGCTAATGTTAATCAGCATATCAAGAAGGATATGTGGACCGATTTTCATGCTTTTACTACCAAGTCTCAGGTAGATTCATTAACATGGGTTGGTCTTATTGGATTTGGCGGCCATCTTGAAAACAATTAATTTTGCGCAACGCCTCCAACGCTAAACTTAATCAGCATATCAAGAAGGATATGTGTACCGATTTTCATGCCTTTACTACCAAGTGTTAGGTAGATAGGTAGATTCATAAATATGAATTGGCCATATTGGATTTGGCGGCCATATTGAAAATTAATAAATTTTTCATGACGCCTGCAATGCTAATGTTAATCAACATATCAAGAAGGTTATGTGTACCGATTTCCATGCTTTTACTACAAAGTGTCAGGTAGATTCATTAATATGGGTCGGCCATATTGGATTTGGCGGCCATCTTGAAAACGATGCATTTTTCGCGACGCCTCCAACGCTAACATTAATCAGCATATCAAGAAGGATATGTGTACCGATTTTCATGCTTTTACTCAAAAGTGCACGATCAAATCACCCATCCGCTGGACTATTTGTCATTACAGTAGCCTCTTGCTGCAGATGGGGTCACCGGTGGGCCTATTCACTATTTGCTGAAAATACTCAACTACATCGTCCCTCAGACAGAGGTTCCCCAGTCGTGCCCTATATCGTGAATAACAGCTCACGCAATTTTGTGTCAGCATTTTCGCTTGGGGCCCCACCTGACCCTAGCATCACCTCTGCCTCCGGTCTTAGTAATGTCTTGGTCTCAGGCTAAAAGCGGCCTCTCTTGACTACATCACTAGTCTGACAAAATGGAGTCACGGCTCCCCTTCCTTCACCCCCCTCTCTCCGACATTCGAGAGCCCCGCATCCAGAGGATCGATCTGGGCCCTGGCTGCACGGGCTGCTGGCTAATCCAGACATGAAGCGGGAGTCTTGTGGCCTTTACAGCAGGCCTGCACTGCTCAGGGCAGCCAGGGGAGCGCCGTTCTGCTCATCATGCTGAATAAAAGGGAACGATTATCCCGGCATAAGCGCCACAACACCACATTCTCATCGGCCTCTTCCTCGTCACTCCACCTCCCACACATGGAGTCACACAGCACACACATACTAATGAGGACATAGATAGAGAGAGAGATGGAGAGAGAGAGAGAGATGGAGAGAGAGAGAGAGAGAGAGAGAGAGAGAGAGAGAGAGAGAGAGAGAGATGGAGAGAGAGAGAGAGAGAGAGGGAGAGAGAGAGAGAGAGAGAGATGGAGGGAGGGAGGGAGAAGTAGAAATGAGAAGCCAAAATATTCTGCATGCTATCCACTGAAGACATAAAGCCATCACACAACATCGCTGTGGCGTGCCAAACCTGTACACAGACATAATAAATAAAGCAACCCCCACAGTCTCAAACACATTGAGTATCAATGAAATCTAAGTAGGTTTTTGTTCCTCACTGCAGATTTGCTAAATGTAAGTGACTGGCGTGTAATTACCATGAATGTGGGCCACTAATGTGCCAATATGCATCCAGATAAACACAATCGACATAAGAGCATGACCATAAGGGTGCCAAAACACAGACGCATGTGTGCAGACACAGTGACAGACTGGCAGCCGCATGTATGCATGTGCACGCACTCACGCACGGATGAACGGACGGATGGACACACGGACACACACACACACATGCACACGCAAACTCGCACACACAGGGCCGCTGACAGCTTTGGCCGGGCCTGGGACAAAAACATATGAAGGGGCCCCAAACCTAATACATACAATGTAATGAGAAGCCAATTCTGCCCCCCCTCTCTCCCTGGGCCCGGGACTAGTGACCCCTTTGTCCCCTCTTGTCGGCTTCCCTGCACTCACAGACACAGGCCTACATGGGTTCTGCTCGCATCACTGGACCCACATGTGCTGTAGCACAAATTCACGCCCCTCTGCTTTTTTGGGCTGATAATGAAGGGCTTCCATGGTCAGATTTGCCATCTGTTCTCTCTCATCCGTTCCACTTGTCTCTCTCATCCAGACCCTGCCTTAGTCCCTCACTCTCACCTATTTGCCACTACAATACATTATAACGCCTCCTTTCTTCAAATTCAGAATTCTCTCTCTTTTCCACTGCTCCATCAGGACTACGTAGAGACAGGATATGATGCCATGGTACAAGGACTGTGTAACCAACGAGTCCTTAGATACTCTTGTGATATAACATGGATGGTACCTCAGCGAAAGCAGTCTGACAGCACGGCAAGACTTGCATGCATCATGAACCCACAGCTCCACCCAAGAGACACAACTTGCATTAAATATGAAGCAGAATCCCTTTTAAAGACCTCAGCCCTGGCCACTGGCCAAAACATTCAAGTCAGGATGGAGAAGTCCTATAGACTACTGCAACTCCACTGTACTGTATGAGTGTGTTTTTTTATTGTAGGCCTATGTTTTATGTCATTCTGCTGTGCAGACAAATAGCCTTTTTAAGGACATTAAAGCTTTCAACTCCAGGTTCCACTTTGGTGCTACCCATAGGCTACAACCTGTTATCATTTTATGGAATGCGGGATGAGTGCCTTCACTCTCTGCACTGTTACTGGTAGAAATTGGGGGACCTGGCTTCTGTCACATTTAAAGGGAGAGAAAACTCAAGTAACTCAATCAGAAGCAACACAGCATGATGGCTGTTCATGCCACTGCATATCCATTTGATTCCAAGGAAATGACCGCAGATGTCTACACAGTACACAAACGCGCGCGCGCGTAAATTGCCACCCTTTGCCCTCCGACTAAATTACAGGGGAACGACAAAATTGTTGTGTGATTGCATTATTTAAACCGTCACCCTAAAATAGCCCGGTGCATTAGATTCCAGGGTGCAGTCACTCAGTGTGGCGTTTGCAAATTGGTTGGTTAAATACTAGCCTGAAAAGCCGGGAAATGTCAGCCGTGGATAGAGCTCTCCAGGCACGCGCTATAGGCTTGGATTCTGATGGAGGTCGAGAAGGTGTTTGATTTCCTAACATGTATGTGAGCGTCTAACGTCATGAAGGGTCGCATAAGTGAAAAAAATGACACTTGGTAGGCTAACATCTATACCCCGCCCCGAACATATTTGTGTCACCCCCACAAATTCCTCTGATCCAGCAGCACGAAGCAGTTAGCTTATACATTACTAGATTTGTTGCATTTCTCAGAATATTGAAGAACAGTAGAAATGTTAAAAGAAAAAATATATCTCGACATACTTCAATGCTCGGTTTCCCCCCACAACATTGATAAACTGACATTCTTTTCTTTTACCAAAAATATTGCTGAATAAAGTAGATGTAATATCAGCATTATAATCAATGTAAGATTGTAACATTTCTGTGCGCTGAGTGAGCACTATTTAATAGCATATGCATAATTCAATGCGCGCCCTAGCCGGTGCAGGTGCAGCCATATGCGGTGTAAAAACGCAGCCTGCTCTAAATAGGCATGCGGCGTTTTCACACATCTTGCGACGCCGAAAGATAGGCTAGGCTTCTTTTTAATTTCAGCTACCACAATATTTTGTAATGTCCAGACACTCAAAAGCCGGAAAAATTACCCCAGAAGGCAAACAACTGCAGAATTTAACCCTTCATCCACCGGCACTACAAGGGCGCGCGGAGGATGCAGCGGACTACACCGGTAAAAAAAAAATCCATGCACCAAAAGCATCACCTTATAAATTACCTTGATTGATGCACGTCTCCGTGGTGATATCGATGTCTGCTGATTCCAAATTTGAAGAGGGAATGGTCCAGACGATTTATCTCAGTAGTCCCCTTCCACTTCCCTCTCAACCTCGCCCCCCAAGAAAGTGCTTAACCACTGAGGTTGAACATTTGGAAGAGACTCAGAATACGTCGGCTCCACGCTGCTCTCGGAGACGCTCGAGTGAGGTCGGTAAAGACCGGATATTGGTTTTATTGTCTGCGCTTAGCCCACCTTTATGCACAGTATATATTTCCAAGGTTGATGCTTCACATCTAACACCTTTACTAATCCACTGTCTGAAAACTATATGCACACCCCACCTGCATTTCTACGTAGAAGACTATAAAATAGGATGCCTGAACATTATTTTGTTCAATTAGTACCACAAACGTCTCTAAACGACTCTAACGACCATAACTCTCCATTCATATTACATTACACTTAGCTGACGCTTTTGTATCCAAAGCAACTTACAGTTATTTAGCTACAGGATATTAGTTACACAGTCCCTGGAGCAATGTTGGGTTAGGTACCTTGCTCAAGGGCACTTTTGCCATGGATGAAGGTGCTGGTAAGGGTGGGATTTGAACCTGCAACCTTCTGATCTAACGGTCGGCTCTCTAACCGCTGAGCTATGGCTGCACCCATTCAATAAAGACCATAGGCCTACACTAATCAAATAGGTTTTCATTTGATGGTCCATACCAGACACAGCACACACACCGATATTATCAGTGGCCCTGAAGAGCCAGACTGGCTTGGACTGGCAAGAGGTAGGGAATCGATTGTTCATAGTGTTATAATGAATACCTGACCACTTTAAAAGTCTCCAAACAGACCCATTTAATGGCCGTGCCAGCCATTCAGACTTGCAGGCAGCCAAGCAAGCAAGCAGACCCATGTTACAGAAAAATGTGGGTTACCAACAGCCTCCACTACCCAGGGGCCTATTGGCAATCGGCAACGGCGATCTTCAATTGAATTATTAATTAATTCAGTTATCAGTTTATAATACAGCACATTGGAGAGACAAATTAGCTTTGAACTCAATGAACAGGAAAGTGCCCCCCCAAGCAGATATTTGGAGCTAGATAGATAAACATGGCCTGCTGCAGATGCCAGCCTTAGATAGTGCAGCGCTGCAGGGGGGGTTACGTCTGTCACATCTGATAAGTCCTACTGGAGGATAATTAACTCTGAAGAACCACATTTAGAACTCCTGATGAAAGCCAAGCAGTTGATTAACAAATCCGACAGGCGGACAAAGATGCGTCCGTCTATGCACTCTGCCGTCTTGTGGACACAGGAGGGAATGACAATTTAAGGAATGCGTTTCAGACAGACAGACCGACAGACAGACGGACGGATGGACAAATCCTCTTATAGAGAAGCTAGGACGCATCTAAAAACTGACATCCCACCTATTCCCACTTGGTTAGTGCAATATGTAGTAGGCACATGACCACACACACAGACAAATCTGCAAAATATAATATTTATTTATTTAGATCATGGCTACTTGTTGTAGACTGAAATAAGAATGAACATACAGTACGTATACCTATAATTACAGAAGCAAGTGAATCATAATGTGCTTAAATTAGTACCTGTGGACGGTAGAAATGCTTTCACAGTTTGAAGTCCATGACCAACAGGCAATCATACAATCATAATAAGAAAAGGAAGAATATGGAGTCAGAAGGTGTTGGGCACCTTCAGATGTCCTGACTCTCATGTCTTCAGTACATGAAGCCCCGTCTCTGAGAGCAGCACCTGTCCTGTCTGAGTGTGAGTCGGGCCGGTGTTACGTCCTCTTTCTGCCCCCATGCCGTGAAATATGGGCAAGGCGTGCCATGTGCCCCATCCCCAACTGTGGGACTCCAGCGTTACCACGTTATGTTCCTGCCCCAGGGGAGGGGGAAAGAGGGCTTAAATATGGCGTAGGGGGTCGTGGGCTCATGCCCCACCGCCATCTGTATGTGACCATGGTTACGTCCTCTTCCTGCCCCTGCCTCCTGCGGCCTGCGGCATGGGCAGAGCGTGGGCAGCCACGTCGGCCCGCTGCTGGAGGATGCCCGTCAGGAGGAACTCGGACGAGACGACGGGCACCGAGGCTGCCAGGGCAGCGGAGCAGAGCGAGGCGTCCTCCGCACACGACACCACCACCGTCTGGGGCTGGGATGACAGACACAGAAGAAAGAGACAGTCGTTACGTTTTACATTACGTTTTTAATTCAGAATTAATAATTCCGAATTAAATAGTTCTGTCGAGTTTACTTTGATCTTTCATTTAATTCTGAATTGTGAATTCAGAATTCAAGGAAATTAATTCTGAAATAAATGTGTCATGTAAACAAGGCCAGTGAGGCAGTGAAAAAGTAAGCAAGGAAGAGAATGAGGGAGAAAGAGAAAGACACAAGATAGAGAGAGAGAGAGAGAGAGAGAGATAGGAAAAGGGAGAGAGAGAGAGAGAGAGCGATGGAAAACAAACAGAGCTGTGGCAGTTTTATGTGACATAACAGCAGCAATGACAGCCCGACTGAGAGGAATTGCAGGAAAGATGGCCAAGAGAGGCGACACCAGCATTTACTGCCACCTATCCGAGATGCTAGACTATCAATCCAGACCCAGACACATGGATTATAAATATTCCCACTATCCCTTTATGATTCCCCCTCAGGGCTACAAACACTGTGTCTGTCCACCATAGGAAACTGTATTTGGAAAAGGAGTTCGTAGCACCACTTCCTGGAAATGTATGCATGACGTGTAAAAATCAATAACGGTGATGCATTGCACATATGTTCCCCTAATGACTACGCGGTCATAGAACACCAACGAGGCTATAGGGCCCAACAATCTGACTTGAGTGCGAGTGCCCATAAGCTTTGTCCGAGCAATTAGCCACAGGGTTGACTGGGTTCAACCAGAGATGACTGATAAAAAAAGAGATGGTTCATAAAGAATATCTTCTGTGATCAATATGCTGTACGGTTCTAGCTTCCATCATATGGCTACCAGGGGACTAGCAGGGCTTCAGCATGGAGTTCAATACAAAAGTCACTGGCCCAGCCATGGGCAACCTGGGTTCGATTCCCTGCCCAGGTCTCTCTGTGCCACTCTTCACTGTTCTGTCTAAATTAAGTCAAAAATCTCCCCCAAAATATTTTAGAAATAAAAAAAAATAAAAAAAGGCAAGTCTCGCCCACTTAGGAGACTGGACTTGATCCCACGTTGTTACATTGGTGACACACAGTATGCTTTATCTTGGGTTATCATATTGAAAATCTTTGGTTCAACTATTGCTCATGTGAATTCTTTTACCAACCCAAGTAGATGAGGAAATGGTCTCCAAAGAGATGAGCCCATATAAATTGAGCGAGGGAAAGAGAAACATTGATAGGAGTAAAGAGAGAAACTGTGGCCCAATCTCAATGTTAAGTGGTGATTGGATACTCCGCAGAGTTCACCTAAGAGTTTCCAATCACTGGGCGTTTCACGTCCTGACAAGGCTAGAACACTGGGCATTGAGAAAGGGCCAGTGTCTGATTCCTTTTTTTTGCTTCAGTAGCTGTTGGATGTTGGTATTGGAGAGAGCTTTACCTTGTTGACAGATGGCATTTTGGGAAGGTAGCGACCTCCACAGCTGGTGATGATGTCCTTCATTTGAGTGGGTTCAGGCTTCACCGACCGAGTCACGTGCACCTCATAACCCTGAGAGAGAGGGCACCAAAGTCACAAAGTCAGACTTTTCTACTTTTCAGACAAATAATGTTAAAAGGTGCACTGTGTAATATTTTAAGTAGTTTATTTCCAGAATTCATGCTGCCCATTCACAAATGCTACCCTTTTCATGAATACTTACCACCACCATCACATTTTAAGCATTGATTATGACTGGCGAAATTCAAATTTTCATAAATGAAAAGGGGGATCTTCTCCATGGTAAGCCATTTTGAATTTCCAGAAATAGGCATTTTTAGCTGAAATACTTACTTTACTTTGGTCACATACATTAGTAAATATTAGTTAATTAATTACTAGTAAATATTCATGAAAAGATCAAAATTGGCAGTAGACAGCACAGTATCACTGAACAGCATAGTTGCCTTACCTACTCTGGCCACCATCTTACACAGTACACCTTTTAAGTTCAAGATTCACTGCAGATAGATACAGTGCTGCTTGTATGTTGTAAGTAAATGTATGTGAACCCTCCAGACATGACCACTGGTTTTGTATAAAACATTAAAAGAACCTTAATAAACAGACATCCAAATTCTAATTTCTAAAGCACACCTTACAAATACTGGATACACACATACGCACGGTAAAGAGAGATATTTTCCATTATTTAGTTGAACAAAGGTTAGCATCTTGTGGCTCCTCCTCTTGCACCCATTACTTCATCGAAACGTCTTCTCTAACCTCTAACCAGTGTCTTGCATCTGCTTAAGCCGGGCTCAAACTACTAAACTATCGGCAGCTCAAACACTGTTTGATATTTTGCGACTGGAAATAGAATGTCGGGCATTGTCTCTGTATTTTGCGTTCAGGGATAAGATTGACAGTTGCGATTCTCTTTTAGTGTGCGGTGCACCCCGACGTCAAAATCTGACACAAAATCGGAAGTCGTGTAGTTTGAGCCCGGATTTATTAGTCCGGCGGATTAGACACACAAAAGGGCCTAATCGTGCACTTTTGAGTAAAAGCATGAAAATTGGTACACATATCCTTCTCCATATGCTGATTAATATTAGCGTTGGAGGCGTCACGAAAAATGAAGAATTTTCAAGATGGCCGCCAAATCCAATATGGCCAACCCAAATTAATGAAACTACCTGACACGTTGTTGTAAAAGCATGAAAATTGGTACATATATCCTTCTTGATATGCTGATTAATATTGGCATTGGAGGCGTTGCGAAAAATTATGAATTTTCAAGATGGCCGCCATATCCTATGTGGCCAACCCATATTAATGAAACTACCTGATACTTTGTAGTAAAGGCCTGAAAATTGGTACACATGTCCTTCTTAATATGCTGATCAATGTTATCGTTGGAGGCGCCGTGAAAAATGCTGTATTTTCAAGATGGCCGCCACATCCAATATGGCCAACCCATATTAATGAAGCTACCTGATACTTTGTTGTAAAAACATGAAAATGGGTGCCCAGTTACTTCTTTATATTCTGATTAATAAAAGAAATGGAGGCATTGCAAGAAAGTTTAATTTTCAAAATGGCCGCCAAATCAAATCTGGCCAACCCATATTAATGAAACCATTGATGAATTTAACACCCACTTTGTAGTAAAAGCATGAAAAATGGTACACATTTACCTCTTGATATGCTGATTAATATTTGAAATGGAGGCATAGCAAATAAAACCAGAATTTTCAAGATGGCCGCCAAATCAAATATAGCCAACCCATATTAATTAATCCTCCAGGCACATTGTGGGATATACAGTACCTCTAGAAGTTAGTGACGACTGCATAGGCCTTGTGTTTAATATGCCTCTCATGACTACAAATTCAAAGGGATCAAGATTTCAAGGTTGCTAGGAAGTTCAATTGATTTGTCAATTCATGGGGTTAAGACATAGTTAAAAAAGAAACCAATAATTAATTACTACTTCTAGCTGTACTTCAAGGTTTTCTAACGAACTGCAATCCTGTCCCATGCGTTTTGTATGGGTATGTCTTGCCTGGTTAACACTAGTTGATCTCACAAGTGAGATACTCTGAAGGTTACATATGCAATTTCTCATAGGAAAGGTGTGGTTTAAAATTGCCCATGGACGTTAATTGGGTGTTACGAATGTTTCATTTGGCATATGCATAGCCCAAAGCCAATCGTGTCAGTTGTATCTTTTCAAACAAACTGCAGTCGTCGCCTTTCCACCCTTCCCTGCTCTCTGAATGGAGACCAAGATCTGGTACTTTGCTGAGGGATGGAATCCATGCTATCTTTCAGATCAGAACGATTGTGCAAAGCAGCATGGGATTCCCCAGGTTGTGGTATATCCTATGGCCAACATCAATCAAACTGCCAACAATGCCTAATTTAAAGATACAAATAAACTTTGAATAAATGGTGAATGGCACAGTTGGTGCAAAGTCAACTCGGGGTATGTAAATTTGAAATTTTACTTGGACAGTATTAGGATTCATTTTTTGGCTATAATAATGGTGTGCAAGATTTGACTTATGGTGAACCCACATTTCTGTATTTGTAATTCAAGGTATGCAAACTATGCATCATATGCAAGGTGAAGTTGATAAGATTTGATTTAACCCCCATGTTGAGGGGGGACAAGATTTTGTTTTGTTACATACAGTACTTGAGTGAAGGTTGTGCACATTTATTTCAATGATAAATGGCTCAAATCCTTTGAAAATGTGACTAAAATATTTATTGACTCATCAAAGACTACAAATATGTTTCTACTACAAGTACAGAGAAATTTATACTGAGATAAATATAGGATATTTTATGCCCATTTATACATCTATGGGTTGGCCATATTTGATGTGGGGCCATCTTGAAAATTCTTTTTATTTTTTCATGATGTTAATACAATAAAAAGATACATGTGTTTTCATGCTTTCACTGCAAATTGTGCCCTGGTTTCACTAATGTACTGTAACACAATATGTAACACTACATATATATATAGGCCTATATAACATTAGTAGGCTAGGGTTTGATGTTTCGAAATTAGGCTATGTTAGGATCACTTCCAGAGTCATCTTTTTAGGACTATTACTTGTGTGTGTGTGTCTGTGTGCGTGCACGCACTTCTCACGTGAACCCTTCTACATTATTATACATATCAATAAGTATATGTGTGATGATTGCATGCTCCTGCCACAAAGTGCATGGTGGTTACACTAATATGGGTCAAACATGTTTGATTTGTCTTGAAAATTCTGATATTTTTTTCATACCTCTATTCCTAATATTAATCTGCACATAAAGATGTAACTGTGTAGGCTATCAATTATCATGCTTTTACCACAAAGTGCCCGGTAGTTAATGTGGGTTGGCCATTTTGAAAATTCTGTGTTTTACACATCTAATATTAATCAGCTGAAAAAGAAGGAAATGTGTAACCATTTTCATGCTTTTACTACGTGCATAATGGATTCACTCATCTGCTAGACAATTCCTGTTATATGGGTCGGCCATATTTCATTTGGTGGCCATTTTGAACATTTCAATTTTGGTTTTACGCAACAATTCCATTTCTAACATTAATAGGTACATCATAGAGTATGTATTTACCAAATTTCAGGCATTTATGACGCAGTGCATGATGGTTTCTCACTAATATGGGTTGGCCATATTGGATTTGGCGGCCATCTTGAAAATACAGCATTTTTCGCGACGCCTCCAACAATAACATTGATCAGCATTTTAAGAAGGACATGTGTACCAATTTTCAGGCCTTTACTACAAAGTGTCAGGTAGTTTCGTTAATATGGGCCATCTTGGATTTGGCGGCCATCTTGAAAATTCATAATTTTTCGCTACGCCTCCAATGCTAATATTAATCAGCATATCAAGAAGGATATATGTACCAATTTTCATGCTTTTACAACAATGTGTAAAGTAGTTTCATTAATTTGGGTTGGCCATATTGGATTTGGCGGCCATCTTGAAAATTCATAATTTTTCGCTACGCCTCCAATGCTAATATTAATCAGCATATCAAGAAGGATATATGTACCAATTTTCATGCTTTTACGACAACGTGTCAAGTAGTTTTATTAATTTGGGTTGGCCATATTGGATTTGGCGGCCATCTTGAAAATTCTTCATTTTTCGCGACGCCTCCAACGCTTATATTAATAAGCATAGGAAGAGGTATATGTGTACCAATTTTCATGCTTTTACTCAAAAGTGCATGATCAATTCACCAATCCGCTGGACTATATGGGCATTTTTGCCCTTTCCTCCTTGCAGAACTCAGCCAGAGGAGAGAGGTTGGAGGGATATATGGCATATACTGTGCCATCTCCGAGAGAGAGCAACGAAGAGAAAGATAGAGGTGTATGGTACCTGCAGTAGAGAGAAAGAGAGGTGTAGAGAGAGAGGGGGGGGTTGGTACCTGCAGTAGTGGCTGGCTGCTGGCCATGGTAATGGAGTCCTTGAGTGAGAAGTTGAACTTCCTCTCCTGCTCCGCATCCTTCACCAGGAACTCCTCAGGGGGCAGGAAGCTGCCAGCCCTGCCACTCTGCAACACCACAACATAACAGCACAAGGGTTATACCCACAGCTCTAAACACCTAAGCACAGAGCCTATGTTATAACCTTACTGTCCCATAACTTGTAATGGCTCTGTCTTAATTTGTTACTTGAGGCTCTCGGTGCTGTCATAGCAATGTTGTTATGATGTAGTTGAGTATTGTCAGCAAATAGTGAATAGGCCCGCCGGCGACCCCATCTGCAGTAAGAGGCTACTTCACTTTTTTCGTTACCAGTCAAAATGGGTAGTAGATGTTGATCTTACTAACCAAAACACAGCACTAAAGGGTCAAAGGAGCTAGTAAGTTGGCTTTTTCTACCAGCCAAACTTAAAATTAACCAGTGTTTGACCGGTTGGCTGGTGTTAATTTAGAGCCCTGGTTATACCACTGACTCATTTCCAATTCGTCTCTATGGGAGACTTAAAACAACATATCTCCTTTAGAATTCTTGCTGAGTCTACTCTATTTCGTGCAAAGGGTAGTTGCCCGTCCCTTTCAAACAATCAAAAAAATAAATTGTCAGACTGACCCTTTATTTCAGAGAATTGTTTAAACGATCAATGAGCATTGTTAGTTGGTTTGATTGACAGTCAAGCGCAACCGTTTGTCCTATCAGTGCTTATTCTCAGCCTTGCCAAGATACAAATCCATAAATTTAGGGCAGAAGAATCCTCGCAGATCAATTGTGGATGCGTCAAAACCCTTGAATGAAATACAATAGAAGACAGCTATCCATATAGGATCTACTATATGTAGGTCAGTGGGTTATACAGATTGCAAATGACAGGCACAGGGGAATGGTCAAAGAACTTGGCTCAGTAGAACAGTAAACCAGATTAAGTTGTGGTAAATCAACTGATAGAAGAACCCTGAGCTCTCATGATCTGAACTAAATGGCACCTGTGGGCTATTTGCTACTAGCCTTACCACTTCCTATAGATTAATTTAGCCAGGTTTATCACTATAATATGTTATTGGAATACACCCTAGGTATGGCCGTTGAAACCAGTGCTTGCAGTTTTGTAGTTGAAGAGCGCAACACTGGTTCTTAACTATTTCACCACTTTATTTTTGGCTTGCTGACTTTTCAGCCCTCATCAGAGTTTAAACCAATGCAAAAAGTACAGGCTGCGCCAGAAATGTATACATGCTTGAAACCATTGTAAAGTAGGTGGTTAGCAAAATTCACAGTTTCGAAGTGTAATAGAATTTACAGACATCATTTTAGTTTTTGGAAGTTACACCTAAGCTACTGTAATTCCAAAACCTGAAACAGCTTACTTGTACATATCGAGTCATATCATGTGTTTTTTTTTCTGTACACAAGTTAACCCATTGATGCCTAAGGCACCTGCAAAAAAAGGTGATGAATGCCTGAGCCCTTTTTAAGAACAGCTGCCCTCAGCCTATAAAAACCTAAATATCTCAGCTACTGGAGCACATACAAATATACACTAAGTTGCATTTAAACGCTAAGACCCTCATCTTTCAATAGAATGTGTTCTTTCATCTCAAACAAACAGAGATTTTTAATTAAGTTGTCTCTGCCTCAATGTTGTGTAATGCAGCTCCAGGCGTCAGGGCCAATGTTGCGCAATGCAACATCAGGCATCAATGGGTTAAGCAAAAGTGTTGTGGGTGATCTATGCATGTGACCAACGTACCTTTTTCAGCCAGTCGAGCGTGACGATGGGCACCCCTCTGGCCACGGCACACATGAACTTGACGGTGCGCCGCACGGCATCGGTGACCAGGTGCGTCATGTCATTCACACCTTTGGCCATGCTGCCCCCTAATCGACTCACGGTGGTCTCCCCTCCGTCATTGCTCACGCCGGTGAACAGTACCTAGGAATGAGGCAGGTCATACCACAGCCATGTGTTACTGTTAGACATTGAAAAGCACCTAGAGCAGCACAACAGCAGCTCAGGTTCTATACTGTGACAGACAGCAGTCATATCATATTGCCGTTGGTCAGACAGAAGCCATACATATATATCACATTACTGTTGGTAATATCATATCAGACTGATGATTCCACCCAAACAAAATGTAACAGTTAATGTTCAGCAAAAAAAAACCTCAGAAAATGTCTTTACTTGTGTGAAACGTGGTATGAGTACATCATGTACGGAAATGTCAGTTTATATGTTATATAGTGTGTGTGTAGTTTGTGTGTGTAGTGTGTGTAGTGTGTAGAGGCTTAATCCCATTTCACCCCTTAGCCCTAGGCCTTTCCCCTTCCCCTCCGTTTTGCGCGTTCACGTGTAGGGGTAGTGGCGTCCCAATTTACGTTAAGACAGAGGGGTAGGGGCGAGGGGAAGGGCTTTTCTACCCCTTGAAACAGAGATTTTCCAGAGGCAGACTTCAAACGGAGGGGTACGACAGATTTCCCGAATGCATTGCGAATGCCTTTAAAATAAGACGGCATCCAAAAAAGCACACAAATATAAGTATATAAGTATTTCTCGCTGTGATACAACACGATGTCCTTTTTTAAATTGTTACCCCATTAATTACAAGCAATATCGTTGGTTTAACCGTAGAGGGTCTGGTTTTGAATGCTATGACTGTCACTCCGTGATTGTTGCCTGATTCCTCCATTCGTAGGGGTTGTGTTTCAAGCCGTTTGAAGGGATGAAGGGGCAATGCGAAGGCGTAGAGGTAGGGGTAGGATAGGGGATAGGGGTAGGGGAATTTGGTCAGTGTGTGTAGAGTGTGTACACGTGCACCTGCTCACCTTGTAAACCTGGCGTGGGGAGCTCACGGAGCGTCGTGCGGACTTGGCTGGTGTGGGGGACTCTGTGGAGCCTGCACCAGCTCGCTTCCTGGAAGTCTTCTCAGAGGCCTCGTCAGCCTGGCACAGCACCAGAGGGGGGGAGGGGGGAGCGGGAGAGAGAGAGTGCCACAGGACACCAGGATACAGGATGACAACAGAGGTCATTCACACAGAAGCATTAAAGGTCATTCAGACTTTTAAGCCAATGGTGCAGGTTGGAGATCACGTTGCATTAATGTGTTATAAAATAGTGAAGAAAGTACTGCATATCTCCAGGGAAATGAAGTAAGATAAGGGATAAGGTAGAAAAACGGAACAAAGTGTAGCGTAAAGGCAAGACGGAAAGACAAGAAATAAGAAAACCGAACGTTTCCCTCGATAGCACATTTAATGTAGCACCTTCAGAGAGCGGTAGACTGAATAAAAATGCAGTAGGCTGAATGGAATAAAAATGCAGGCCAGGCGCTTAGTGTAGGTCGCTAGAGAGACACAGTGACTGGGAGGCTTGGAGATCTCCCCTCACAGCCATCACTGACAGCTTATTACAGTGGAGGAGCTGAGTCAGGACACCACAGCCCTGACTGGGAGAGGAGAAGAGGAGAAGAAGAGGAGGAGGAAGAGGAGGTGGAGGAGGAGGGGGAAGTAGAGGAAAAGGGGGAGGAGGAGAAGAGGGAGAAGGATAGGAAAAGGGGAAGGAGGAGGAGGAGGAGAAGAGGGAGGAGGATAGAACACAGCCCTCACTGGGAGAGGAAAAGGAGGATGAGGAGAAGGAGGAGGAAGAAAGGGAGGAAGATGGCAAGAAACGAAGGAGGAGTAGGAGGAGAAGAGAGAAGAGAAGAAAGGAACAAGAGAAGGACAGAGGAGGAGGGAAGAAGAAGATGGAGAAGTAGTGGTAGGAGGAAAGAGAGGAAGAGATGAAGAAGATTAGGATAAGGATACGGAAGTGGGGGTGGAGAGAGAGGATAGAAGTGTAAGAGGAAGTAAAGGACGAAGAGGGTTGAGGAAAAGACAGGCGGACGAGAGGAAGTGGGAGAGAAAACAAGTGTGAGCTGAGAGGAGACACTGGGATGGGTTGGCTGGGATATGGGCAAAGCAAGGAGGGGAGAGGGCAAAACAAAGAGACAGCGCAAGTGTTGAATGTATCTCCACGGGGCAGGAAAGACAGGGAGAGAGGAGAGAAATGCGCTTGAGTGTTGAATGTATGAATATGGGATAGGAGGGCATGGGGTGTAGAGAAGGGAGAGGAACAGACAATTTTACCTCCGTCTCACTGCTCTGTTCCACAGCACTAGAGGGCGATGCTGCTGCTGCTGATGCTGCTGCTGCTGCTGCTGCTGCTGCTGCAGAGGCCTCCATACTCTCCTCCTCCTCCATCTCTTTTTTCTCTTCTTTCTTTTTCTGTGCTGCAGATGGCCGGCCTCTTCCCCTCTTCTGTGCCGGGACAGGGGCTGCCTTCTCCTCTTTGTCCTCAGGAGGCTGTTCACCCGCATCGTCCGCGTTGGCCTTGCTTGGCCCCTTTGTCGCCTTGGCCTTTCCACGAGGCACCTTGAAGCGAACCTCCTCCTCCTCCTCCTCCTCGGCTTCGTCGGCTTCTTCAGGCTCTTCGTTGCGACTCCTCTTGCGACTCCCCGTGCCCTGGCTGGCTGCAGTGGAAACGTCAGCAGTCTTGACTTGATCTGTGCTTGATCCGCTTGCCTGCTCCCCCTCCTTCTCCTCTTCCAAATCACTCTGGCTGGATGGCCCGGCCATCGCACCTCCTCTACGACCCCGTCCTCTACCTCTCCCCACCCCGGCCTCTGCTTTCGGAGAGTCAGACTCTGTATTCAAGACAAGTTATATTCATATTTTTGATTAGATTCAACTTTATCATCATTATGCATGTATAAATACAGAGTAATGAATAATTAATTGCAGCTCAGTGTGTAATCAGAAGCGTAAATGTCAAAAGTGCAAGAGTGCAGTACATGTTAACATTTAATTATTATATGGTGTGACGTCATCGGTCGAATGCTCCATTCATTTCAACGGGGCTCCCCAACGTTCGCACGTCTGTTATTTTTCGATAACGGACGGGTTGGTCTATAACAGACCGCTGTCAATGGCAACAAGACTTTTCACTGCTAAAGCGACTTTTCAACAAGACTCTAATCAGCTGCTGTGATAGACGACACCTGTTGTCCTGGCTACCTAGCTGTTGCCTAGCGGTGTTCCACAACGGCACTGTTTTGTTTTGCGCAGCAACAGTCTTTTGACATTAAAAACTATAATAGACTTAACATTAAATAGGCCTAAAGAAATGTCCCCGCCATGTGTGAATCATTTAAGTATATCCATATAATAAGCGGGTTAACTTTCGGCGAGTCGGTCGCTTTGTGGAATAGCAGCACTTCAGAGAGAACAAGACCCCTCCGCTCCGCGTCGGGGTCTAAAGATTCTCTCTGTCGTGCTGCTATTCCACGGTAGCGACCTTCTCGCCGAACGTTAACCCTTACTTATTATAGCTACGCAATTATAGCTGCAGAAAATTAAGGTGGGCAATAGCTACAGAATGTGCAGCTTATGGGCAAGGAAGCTACGCTTACCGTCAACTGCTGCAGGTTGGCTTTCTTCTCCATCTCCAGTAGCTTGCGACTCTGGTTTAGAAGACGCCCCTCTGGCCCCTCTTCTGCCTCTGGCTGCGGCTGGCTCCTCAGCAGGCAAGTCCTCTGTCTTTTCTTCTGAGGGGCCGCTTTGGGCTGTTTCATCCCCGGCACCGGCTCTATTGCCTCTGCGTCCTCGTCCAGGCGTCTTGGCAGCTGAAGGCTGCTCCACCGTAGGTTCTGAAGATTCTGAAGGTTCTTCAACTTGGGGTTCTGAAAGTTCTTCGGTTTGAGCTTCAGAGGGTTTGCTCACCTGCGGTTCTGGTGTCGGTAATGAATCCCGTCCTGGTTCGTTCCCCTTAACACTCTTCCTGCCTCTTCCTCGTCCTCTCCCTCTTCCTCTCCCTCGTCCCCTGCCTTGGCTCCCTTCAGCAATAGGTTCGGACACGTCAGATGTCACAGAGTTGCTGGAACTCGATGGTCTTCGCGACCTTCTTCCACTGCCGCCACTTGCCACATCCTCCAGAGCTGGTGCCTGTGTCTCAGCAGGGGGAGCTCTGGGAGGCCTTCCCCGGGTGGCGCGCCTGGAGCTGCTGTGTGGCTCTGGTGCCCCCTGCCTGCTAGTGCTGGCACCGCTGCGCACGCTGGACGTGGATCTCTCCGAGCTGACAGAGTTGGAGGAGTTAGAGCGAGAGCGGGTCCTCATGGCGGGGCCGGCGTCTTTGTTGTCGGCGTTGTCACCGGCCGGCTGCGCTGACTCCTCCGGGCAACTAGGGGATGCTGGCGCTGCGTGTCTGGCTGTGGCACGCCTGCCTCGCGTGGAGGGCCGGCCTCGACGTTTAGCTTCACTCTGTTGTTGCTGCTCCGTTTCAGAGGGCTCCTCACTTGGCTTTTCTTTTGCGGACTTCGCACTGGTTCGTTTACGGCCTTCCTCCGCAGTTCTCTCCTCCTGCTGCAGTCTTTGCCTCTCCTCCTCCTCTTTTCTCTCCTTCTCGAGCCTCTCTTTCTCCAACTGTGCTTTCTGCTCAGCCACTCTTCTATCATCCTCTTCTTTTTGTCTTCTCTCCCTTTCAATTCTTTCCTTTTCTTCTTTTTCAAGCTTCTCCTTTATCAACCGTTCTCTCTCCTCCGCCTCTCTTTTTTCTTTCTCCTTCTGTTCTCTTCTCTCCCTCTCTTTCCTTTCTTTTTCGAGCCTCTTCTTCTCCAGACATTCTCTTTCCTCTGCCTCTTTTCTCTCCCTCTCTTCCCTTTCTATTCTTTCATTTTCAAGTCTTTCCTTTTCCAGCCGCTCTCTTTCCTCAGCCTCTCTTCTCTCCTTCTCTTCCTTCGCTCTTCTCTCCTGTTCTTGTCTTTCCTTTTCAAGCCTCTCCTTTTCCAGCCGTTCTCTTTCCTCAGCCTCTCTTTTCTCCTTTTCTTCTTTTTCTCTCTGCTCCCTCTTCATTCTTTCTCTTTCCTCTTTCTCTCTTCTTTCTTGTTCAAGTCTTTCTCTCTCCATCCTATCTTTCTGATCTTGCTCCTTTCTCTCTCTCTCTTCCTTTTCTTTCTGCTCCCTCTCTATTCTTTTTCTCTCCTCAAGAATTTCTTTCTCCAACCGTTCTTTCTCTTCTTGTTCTTTTTGTATTCTCTCCTCTTCTTCTCTTTTCTCCCTTTCTTCTTGTTCTTTTCGGATTCTCTCCTCTTCTTCTTTCTTCTCCCTTTCTTCTTGCTCTTTCTGTTCCTTTTCTAGCCTTTCTCTGTTCTGTTTCTCTTTCTCCTTCTGTGATTCATCCTTTTGTTCTTGCATGGCATTCCTTCTTCCTCTACCCCTCCTGGCAACAGGTGCCTCTTGCGCTGGCTGCTCTTCATCAGCATCCTCCTCTTCCTCTTCCACCATCTTTCCTCTCCTCCCTCCTCTCCTAGCTGCCGGAGTGATGGTCTTGGTCTGCTTCTTCTCTTCTTCCTGACTCTCTTCCTCCTGCACTACTTTACCTCTAGTCCTGCTGCCTCTCCCCACAACAGGCTGTTTGCCTGCTCCACGTGTCTTAGCTCTGGATGTGGACGGCATGGGCTGTGTATAGTCGTCGTCATCCTCCTCCTCCTCATTGAGGCCAGACATAGGCTGTGTCTCAGCAGCTGACAGACAGGTGCTGGAGGCCACTTCAGCCACCTGACGGTCATCTTCTCCCGGCTGTTTCCCCTTCCCCCTGCGTGGTCTGCCTCTCCTCTTGGGCTCCCCCTCGTCACCCCCCTCATCATCATCATCATCATCATCGTCCTGAAAGGCGGACATGGGCAGAGTTTCAGCTGCGGAGAGGACGGAGGACGAGCTGCGGGGGACGTCGGTGGGCTCCGCCCCGCTGCCCACCTTGCCTGCTTTGCCCCTGCGTGCCCTTTTAGACACAGCAGGCAGGGGGCGCTCTTCCTCCTCCTCCTCCTCGTCATCACTGGCAAGGGTCATGGGCAGGGTCTGGGCAGTGGAGAGCTGCTGAGAAGTGCTGTCATCCACCTGCCTCCCTTTCCTCCTGCTCGGCCTCCCCCTCCTCTTGGGCAGCGCGGGCTTGACTGCATCATCATCATCATCTTCGTCCTCATGTTCGCTCGTGGCCATTGGCTGGGTCTCAGCAGCGGCGAGAGGTTGGCGAGCAGGAGACTTGGGGACTGTAGTCGGAGGGGCAACAGTGCCACCTGCAGGGCTGTTGGTGGGCCTGCTGTTGCCAGATTTGAATAGATCTTCGTCGTCGTTGTCCGAGTCACTTTGGAGCAGTACATCCTGGGCCTTGGTGGGCATAGCTGCGGGGATTTGCAGGGACGGGGACTCTGTGTCATCCTCCTCCACGTCTGTGTCACTGTCCATGTGGAACGCTGCAGAAGTAGTATGAGGACCAGCCGTTGTTGCGGCAGACATTATTCCTTCGCTGTCTTCGCCTCCCAGCTTCTGGCTTCTGTGTAGGATGACCGTGTCGGCGGTGGAGATGTGTGAATAAACGTTGTCCTCCTCCATCAGCTGAGTGGGCTGATCGTCGTCCGGTTCCGTCACCTCCTGCTTCTTCTCCTCACTCCTGGCCGTGGGTGTCGTCTCCGCACTGCCGTGAAAGAAGAAGGCCTGGGTTTCAGCCATGCCTATGTCTACATGGGTGTTGTCGTCACCTCTCTCCTCCGCTGCTGGGGCGTAGGCCTGCGTTGCCTGCAGAGCTGCGTAGTCCTGGGTCGGGGCCAGGTCGCTGTCGCACTCCTCGTCCGAGTCCCGGAGCTCGGGCATGGTGTAGGCCTGGGTGCTCTCCGTAGCCAGCTGCAGCATTCGGCTGTTGTCTATGGACATACTGAGCTGCAGCCTTGGAGTAGGGAGGAAAATGATCGATTAATTCATTAATTAGTTAGTTGACTGACCTCATGGATCGACTTACGATGAATTGATAAGCTGGGTTTCCCCCGACCAAATTTCAATGCCCCCCCCCCCCCCGAAAACCGCCTATTAAATATAATTTGATTTAAAAAGTGAGATAAAATGATACATTTTAAGTAATTTATATTTACATTCCTTTAACCCAAAGGTGATTGAAATGTTGTCATTATTCACACCCCTCTTCACACACATTCTTTACTTGCTCCTTTCACCTGCTTCTCTCGCCAGTCAAGTTGACGATTAATTGCAATTAATATTTTTTAATCGATTAACACATTAATCGATAAAAGTTGATTAATTTATTAACTATTGACAGCCCTACCTGGGAGACGCCGCTGCCTCGCCGGCTATGCTGTATGCCTGGGTCTCCTCCAAGGCCATGTCCAGGGTGGACATCCCAGCAGCACCATCGGGATCCATGGCGAACGACTGGGTCTCAGGGACAAAGTCTACGTCTGGGCCCTCGTCGGAGGTCACAACGGGGTTGAGGGGAGGAGGACGTTTGGGGACTGAGAGTAAAAGGGGAAGGCAAGGGGTTAGAGAATCAGACGGATGCCACTTCAGTAATATTTTTTTTTCTTTAGTACAAATTAGGGCTGCACAATTAATTGAAACAGCATTACACGCAGTATATACTGTAGGTTAAGAATATATAGTTACACAAGAAATATCTATGGGCAAACACTTACAGGCAAAATGATGATCTGGACTGGCAAAAAGTTGAGTCTCCATTTCTTCTATTCGCATCTCTGCTTTACAAAAAAAAAAACATAACAGCAATTGCCTTACTATTACAATGTTAAACATTATCTTCTTAAGTTTCACATTTTCTTACACAATATTCTACCAGAATAATATACTAGACTTAAATGTAATGTTTCAATAGGCTTGTTTATGTTGTCTTGATAACTAGAGACCCCTTGTTAATATGGAGCAACAAGCAGGCCTCACTGTGGCTATTCACTCTATGGAATGGCCCTTCATTGGCCTCGTGATGTGCATGACTGTGAAGGGCACATAGCAACCCAGGAGAGGACACATAGCAACCCAGGAGAGGGCACATAGCAACCCAGGAGAGGGCACATAGCCACCCAGGAGAGGGCACATAGCCACCCAGGAGAGGGCACATAGCAACCCAGGAGAGGGCACATAGCAACCCAGGAGAGGGCACATAGCAACCCAGGAGAGGGCACATAGCAACCCAGGAGAGGGCACATAGCAACCCAGGAGAGGACACATAGCCACCCAGGAGAGGGCACATAGCAACCCAGGAGAGGACACATAGCCACCCAGGAGAGGGCACATAGCAACCCAGGAGAGGGCACATAGCAACCCAGGAGAGGGCACATAGCAAACCAGGAGAGGACACATAGCCACCCAGCAGTCGGGCAGTTTGCCTCAACCCCAAGCTCAGCAACAATGTGAAGATCCAATTCCTAAAGCATTTGTATCATACTTTCTGTCATGCTTTGTGTAGCTTACAGTTTTATCTTCTATCAAATTTATCAAAAGAATGCAACTCTTTGTAAAACAACTTCACAGACTTAATACATTATATTACTGAATGTGTAGACTCTACCACAAACATGTATTGCTTCTTCTGCCTTTGCATCTGACATGAGTGGTTTCACTGATGGCTCGACCTATCGGCATGACGATGGTGGTAAAAGTAATGAACTGGTTCTGACAATATACAAACGCCTTTTAGGCCTGGAATTAGCATCTCCACTCTACTCTGAGGCCAAGGCCTAATATCTAAGGCCTAGAAAAGAAGGTTTTGGATCCTTTTGCCGCCCAACCCTGTCATTTTTTGTGCAACATTTAAAAAAAAAAAAACCAAAAAAAAACATGATCTAACCTGACAACAAACGCACCAACCTTTTTTTCCCTTCGGCCTTATCATCTAATCATGCATGGGTTGCTGTTACCAATACATATTGTACATATGGACTCGTGTGTCTCATCACCAGGGCTTGACATTAACTTTTTCACCCGCCAGCCACTGTGGCTAGTAGTTTCCCCAAGTCACTAACCATTCAGGTATTCCACTAGCCACACATTTTAAATTGTTTTTGTTTTCTTTATCATGATAATGTACGTCTTACCTCAGAAGATGTGATGCTAAAGTAAAGCAAGATAAGTGTAAAGCTTTCTATATGGAAGTATAGAAACTTTAGAGTTACTGAGCTTTTTCTTGAACTTAAATACAAGCAATTGATACACAAGGGGTAAACAACAGAATATAGGCTACTATGATGTGCATGCCATACCAAGGAATAAGCTGGCAGCCAAATTGGCTAGTGACACTGAAAGTATTACTAGCCACAGCCAAGTTTTACCAGCATTTGGCCGGTTGACAGGTGCCAGTGTCAAGCCCTGCTCATCACACCTGCATCATTGGGAGTTGAGCACTGGATTGTAGCTGCAGCGGAGGACTTCCCCAGAGCCTTCAGAGGAGGACTGCCATCAACTTTAGCCTGCTCTTCCTCCACGTCCGTATCGCTGTCCATGTTGAAGCCATCAGAGGTCAGGGCCGGGGCCGGGGCCGGGGCCGCCACATCAACATCTGGCTTCCCAGCGGCTGTCTTGCTGGCTGCTCCAAGGATCAAGGATAATTTATTCATCGCATACAGAACAGTAACATGTAATGAACATGTAATGAGACAGCAACATGTAATGAAATGAATTGTCCTGTGCAAAATAGGTGTTTATATAAAGACGGGCAGTGTCAATGATTTAATACACAGATTAAATAGCAAAGAGGATGCGTGTGTGTGTGTGTGTGTGTGCGTGTGCGCACAGACCTTCTATGTTTGTCAGGACCAAATATCCTCAGAACAACGTTAGGAAAACTAGACAATATGGACCTATGAAGACATTATGATGGTCCTCATAACTTTACACAGTGTTGAATTAGGGATTGTTTTGGTCTGGGCACAGTTAAGCATCCTTTAGACATTCAGGGATGAATGGGAATTAATGGAAGGTCCTCACAAGCATACAAAAAACGAAGTGCATGCATGTCTGCATGTGTGTGCGTGCATGTGTGTACACAGTATGTCTGTGCTCAGTTTTGAGTTTAACAACCTGCTCCAGCTGGTCTCTCTGGCCCCCCCTGGGCCATCTCAGAAGCTGGCTGGAGTCCAGACCCTCCAGAGCCTCCAGACTGTCTGGGGTTCACATTCGTCTCCCCCTTCTCCTCCTTCTCCTCCTCCTCCACATCTGTGTCGCTGTCCAGCTGGATGTCAAAGTTGGTCACGGGAAGGGACGGCTGGAATGTGTGATCGTCTGCACGCGCAGCCTCTGCTGGGTCGGTGCAGACCTTGGTTGGGGTGCCATCTTGGTTGGTCAAAGGTGTGGTGTTGGTGGTGGTGGTGGTGGTGGTGGAGGACCCAGCAGCTCCAGCATCTCCAGGTAGTATAATAACCTCTGTTTGGTCACCGTCCTCCTCATCCTCCATATCCGTGTCACTGTCCATGTTGAAGTCTGGAGCATGTGCTGGCTTGGATTCAGCAGTGTCCCTGCTTGGGTCCTGGTGTGCGGTGGCAGAAGGGGGATCCTCCCCCGGTGCGGCCTTGGAAACTTCACGCTCATCCTCCACATCTGTGTCACTGTCTGAGTGCAGCTCTAACTGCGCAGCAGCAGCAGGAGGTGCCGGCCTCTCGCTCACAGCGTTGACGGAGGCCTTTGTGGAATTGGCATCCGACGTGTCATGCTCATCCTCGTCCTCAATGTCAGTGTCACTGTCCAGGTGGAAATCTGGACGTGTAGTGGACACAGGTCCAACAGCTTCTGCTGCTGCTGCTGTTGCCGTTGTCGAGTTTGCATGGGCCTGTTCATTGGCAGCTCCTGACGAGCTCTTGTTCTGCCCATGCTCCTTCTTCTTCATCTTCCTCTTCTCCTCCTCCTCCTCATCTCTCTCCGTATCAGTGTCACTGTCGATGTTGAACTCCAGGGGCTCTGGCCTGGGCTTGTCGGCCGCCGCTGCTGCCTCAGTGCTCCTGTCAGTCCAGATGGCTTCTCCTGAGCTCACGGTCTCGTTTGCTCTCCCCCTCTCGTTGGTGGAGGGGCTGCAAAAAGCCGACAGCAAAAAACTCAAGTTACATAATGTGTTTGTTGTTACAAAGATATAACCCTACCCAGCGGTTGAACAACACTGCTGATCTGAGGACAAGCAGGATGCTAAACTGAATATTGTCTTAAGATTGTGTTAAAACCACTTGCAAATCATTCTGTTATAAATTGTTATGAGGGTGTTTTTTTTCTTGTGCAGGATGACTGTTATTTAAAGGGACACTGTGCAGGAAATGGTCAAAAAATGTACTGCAACTATGCTGCTCATTGAAAATGTGTTGTCTAAGGCCAAAATTGATCTTTTCATGAAAGTTTACTAAGTAAGACTTAATAAATGAATATTTGATAGTATGGCCCAAGTACAGTCATTTTTGCAGCTAAAAATGTCTATTTCTAGAAATTCAAAATGGTGGACCATGGAGAAGATCCCCCTTTTCATGTATGAAAAATGTATTTTTTCCAGTCATAATGAATACTTAGAATTTGATGGTGTTGATAAGTATTCATGAAAAAGGTAACATTATTGAATGGGTAGTATGAATTCTGGAAATAAACAACTAAAAATCTCACACAGTGTCCCTTTAAAGGTGCACTGTGTAATATTTTTAGTAGTTCATTTCCAGAATTTATGGTGCCCATTCACAAATGTTACCCTTTTTTACATATCATATCACCACCATCAAATTTTAAGTATTCAATATGACTGGGAAAAGTGCACTTTTGAATGTCCAGAAATACACATTTTAGCTGCAAAACTTAGTGTACTTTGGTCATACTAGTAAATACTAGTTTATTACTTGGTAAATATTAATGAAAATTTCAAATTTGGCAATTGGCAGCACACTTTCAATGAGAAGCATAGTTTCGATACCTACACTGGCCAGAATCTTACACAGTGCACCTTTAAATCCCTTTCTTGAAAAATAATTTTTAAAAACAGCAATACCTCTCTGGTATGAAAAGAGCGCCTGATGGACTCTGGAATGTTGAGCACACAGGCTGTGGAATGATTGGAGACTCCGAATCTGATGTTAGTGATACTATACAGGAGAAACAGAATGGGATTACTCTTTGAGGTCTTACGTGTATATTATACAGTCAGAGCTGGCCCTGACAACACAGCCTTGTGTGGACATGCTCTGTGGTGACAGTGGTGACAGTGTGGTGACGTGCATTCTCAGGTTGGAAAATCAAAAACTCCTGACAGCAGGAAAAAATCACATGCTCAATATGATCCTTATCGTATCTTCTCTTGGTTTTGTGCCACATAGTTCAATTACATGTCTGTAACATTTTAAACCCTAAATTAAAAAATACAGCAAATTACATAGCACATACATATACCTGGTAAATTATAATACACAACATACCAAAAAGACATCGAATAAAACAAATGCATATATGTGTACAGCATCCTTACCTAAATGCTTGGCTGGCTTTGGCCTAAATGCTTCTCTCTCTCCGTCAGACTCCGAGTCGGACTCTGGGACCAGCGGAGCTGGAGACTGTTTCCTCAGGCCCACCACCGGGGCCTGGGCTGACCCCTCTTGACTGCTTCTCTGTTGGGCATCGCCCGGCACACTGCTGGGTGTCAGGAAGCCCCCTTCCCTATTCCCAGTCCTGTCTGCAACAGTAGCCATCTCTGTCGCCACATTGGCCCTGCCGTTCTCAGCACGAGGTGGGCTGGCCTCCTCATTGTCCCTCTGCCTGACACCATAGTCTGGTGTCCCCACTCGGCCCCCTCCATTCTGTCCCTCAGCAGCTCTGACAAGGGCGTACTGGCAAGGCACATCAGCCAGAATCACTTTGTCGCCCTCGCTCAGCGCGTAACGCACGTGGGGCTGCAGCTTCAGACGGCCCTTCCGGCAGCCGTTCATGCTGCCCATGTCCCAGATGAGCGCGTCTGCAGCCAGACCGCCGAACATGGTGATTGAAATGGTGGCGTGGCGCTTTGACATGGACGGAGCGTTCAAAGGCACCGTGCAGAAGGAGGAATCACGGCCCAAGACATTCTCTCCTGGGTACAGAGGCAGCTCTGAAATAAGAAACGGGTGGAGTGACAAAAGAAGAAATTAGGGAGGCTAGTCATGAACCTGAATGCATATGGGTCATTTCATGTGAAATCAAGCACTTTGGGACCCGGCCGACAAAGATTTCAATCATACTTGCTGTGCCTGTTTAGTAGCAAGATAGCACCCCAGAACTGCATTTGTGCGAATCTGACACCAATATTAAGGCAGGAACAGACTAGGGAAGGTTTACATATGAGGGTAGGAGACTATACATTCAGAATTGATTATATCAGTCAGTGTAAGTCTGTGGTGTTATTTGAAAGCTCTTTTCTGGCTCTACAAATTAGACAAACAGCATGGAATACAACAACCCTAAGAATATGAATTATGATACATTGAAAAATTAACAATTGAGTATCAAAAAAACGTATGTTTTAAAATGGCCAGTTCCTTGTCTAAACGTAGCCTGCAATGTCATGAACAACACCTGAAATGCTGGTATTTGGTTCTTTATTCATTTCAGAGATAATGGGACTGAAAAATATGGCATCATGCAGATCACCTAGTAGTAATATGGTAATACCATAGTAATATCACATGGCAGCATGTCTATCGGAATATGTGAAGGATGGAGATGGTCCATGAAGATGCAGGAAGTTCAGTTTCACCTCTCCAGTGCTCCACTAGTTGACATCATATACAGCTACAACATACCCTTTGATGCTTGAACATTAAAAAATAATTTACTGAGCTTATTCTTTCAACCCTGCCTTCTCTGAATGCTGAAAATGGTCTAGCTTCCACTGTGTCCATTGACAATGGGCAGAAGCTGAGTAGTTTTTGAGTACCTGGAATTGGGACCGACGAGGGTGTAGGGCCCACCGAGAAAATGCCTGTTAAGCCAGATGGCCAGTCCAGTCCTGTCCCTGACACTACTCTATTACTACTTCATTACAACTCATTTCAACCTTTATGTCCCATTATCTCTCAAATGAATAAAGAACCAAACACCCCATTTTCAGGTGTTGTTTATGACCTTACAGGCTATGTTTAGACAAGAAACCGGCCATTTAAAAATACACATTTTTTATATTCAATTTCTAATTTTTCAATGTATCATAATTCATATTCTGAAGGTTGTTGTATTCCATGCTGTTTGTGGAACATGTAGAGCCAGAAAAGAGCTTTCAAACAACACTTCAGGCATCTTTTTGTGACTTACACTGACTGATATAATCAAAGCTGAATGTATAGTGTCCTACCCTCATATGTAGACCTTTGCTAGTCTGTTTCTCCCTTAATATTGTATTGGTGTCAGATTCACACAAATGCAGTTCTGGGGTGCTACCTTGCTACTAAACAGGCACAGGAAGTATGATTGAAATCTGTGTCGGTCGGGTCCCAAAGTGTCTGATTTCACGTGAAATGACCCATATTTGTTATCCGTCCAGTCTTAAAGGCCAACTTCCGATAAAACTCAGTTTTACTCACTCCTTTCGAAGATCGGACGGTCACCCCAAGTTAAACTCACTTGCAAGGCTCTCATAGCGGTGCGTCAACTCTCCTGGCTGTGTTTCCCGGTGTTTCCCAATTTACATAAATAATGCAGAGAAACGAGCGAATCACGAAAGCCTTTCTGTGTTTCGTCACGTCGAAAGAAGGCGTTGCCCACAAAGGTTTATATCGACCCATTTATCTAAAAACATGTTGAGTAATTTTTTTCTGCTTGTTTTCAAAACAAGCAACGTCTGGTGGCCCGAAACATAGCTTAGCTTAGCTATCAGCTGGTTGCTACTCTCAGGTACACACACAGCACAAAGCCTCATACATAAAGCCTGCTCACTCCGGTTGCTCCGTGCCTACAGCTCGCCTAGGGGTCGCTGTCGAAAGAGCACAGCCCTGAATGGAGCCTGCACGCCTCCGTTGGCGCCCCTATAGTGCAGTACCACCCAGGGAAGTGGCGACTCTGTTTCCCATTACATTCCCTCCAGGAGCTGGAGGACTGAGCCAATCAGAGACGCGTTTCTTTGAGAGCAGGAGGAGTGAGCCAATCAGAGACGCATTTCCACGAGAAACACGGAACACTCTCTCGTTTCTCCACAAGCCACCTTGCCAGCTTGCAAAAACGTCTTGAAACAAAGCAACCAGAACGTTTTTTAAAACAGGACCAACGCGTAACACATTCAATAACAATTGGGAACACGGCAATATTAATGAAATTACGTTGAGAGGCGATCTTTAAAATGTATCAAATAAAATGCATACAGCCTTCAATAGAGTTCATTACAATGTCTCACAGCTTACAGAGCTTTACAGCCAAAAATGACAGACTGACCAGGTTTGCGATGGCTCATACACCACTCACCCGTCTCTGGGATGTGTCCATTTTTTAAAACGATCAGTTTAGCAACTGGTTCTGCTTCATCTTCTTCACTGTCATTATCGTCTTCATCATCATCATAGCTGAAGTCCTGAATCGCTTGTGTTGCATCCATTATTCTTCTGTTTTGAAATGAACAGAGTAATGTTGTTGTACATTATCTTATATGCAAACCAGCTAGGCCTACGGTTTTAAATCTGAAGTACAACCCCTTTGTCATAATTCAATATCCATATCCAACTGTGTTGTAGTGCCATGCATGAAAGTTAATGCAGTACTTGAAGAGAATGGTTTGTTTTGAGTTGGGGAAATGCGAATGTGGTGCTTTGAACATGAAAACACGACAATGCTGCAAAAACTGCAATTTGTTTTCACACGGGTGGGTTGTCTGTCAGCCATGCAGGATCAACTGTAAAAAGCATAATCTATTACTTCAATCACTTTTCATACTAGTTTTACATTTACAATGGGATCTGCTGGTCCTCACCGAAATCAAAACATCAATTCATCCTACAAATATGAGCAATGAATGGAAATCACATCGCTTTTTACTTATGGCAGCATTTGCTGGAGAGTGGACATAATATTTGTTGTTATTAAATGTGTCGCAGTTACAATGACTAGCTAAAATGCAAAGGTTATCAGAAGGTGGCTGCTCCTTCTTGGCATGTCGTGGCATACCGCAGAAGATGACATAGAGCCAACTGTGTGTAAATAACCAAATTATTACAGTAGTAAGTGCATAATAAAACACTACATTTACCAAATTACAACACTGGTGGTTAGTTGTTTATATCGTGCAAATGTCAACAAAAAACATTACCTCTCCTCTCGTTGCGAAGATACAAGAGAGAAAAAGAAATCCCGGAAGTTGGTTGGTGGGTTCCGGTGTATGTCCCGCCCACCATGAAACTATTGGCTTAAACACACGTCAGTAATAGACTTACGATTAATTATTGGTTGGTAGAAGTGTCATTTTGGGCCAGTTATCCATTTATTGGCTACAATGGTTACAATTGTTCGACCTGAAACTTTTCCCCGCGCTGGTGCTTCAAAACAAGGGGCGTAATCCTTGAATTGCCTCCTTGTTGGCTAGTGATGAAAATCTTCTGCAAGACAGGCGCTGGAGTAGTCTTGTAGTCTCTTTGATAAATTAAAACTAGCATATTTGAATGAATAATAACTTATTTAAAAAATATTAAATAATGATATATAATAACTAATGAAAAGTTATGACAATTTGTAATTTTTCATTATTTATTACTTTAGACCTAATAGCCTAGGCTACATTAGACCTAGGCTATATATTAAAATGCAGTCCACCAAAGTGTTAAATTCAAATACTTTGTTTAAATTATAAATAGACCATCTGTTAGATTGCAGTCTCTATCTCTCAGGCTGAGGTCTAAATAAATCACTACAGCAGATTTCAGAACAAAGTTCAATTTTATTTTTTTTATTTCTCCCCTAGGCTCAGTATTTTTCAATATGAAATAAAAAACATTAGAATGAGATGAGAAACATTTTGGTAAACACACATACACTCAAAGCTGTTTGGGACGAGCAGAACAAGAGCAGAGACCTCATTTCAATGCTTGCACTGGCCTCAGCACACTAGTCAATTTGTAGCCTTGTAGCCTTCCAGTTCTTAGACATTCAAAGGATACTGTCCCCTTTCACATTTAGTCTCAGTCAAATGAGATTTCCATTGTGCTCCCCCTGAAGACGTTGGTTGGCGTCCAGGTGAGGCCTTCTTGTTCCATCATTCCATTCCAGTGGCCAACTCCCATGCCGTGTAATTCTACCTCCAGTAATAGCGGTGATTAATCATTGCTGTTATCCTCTCTGTATTGTGGGCACCAGCTTCTCCATTATGCCCTACCAACTTGAAAACTAGCTCTGCTTTTGTAGTGCAAAACAAAGTAAGGGAAAAAACAGACTATTCTAAACTTAAAAAACTGCTGAGTGGGTTAGCACTAATATAGTTGATCTAATTCCACTTTTTAGTGCTTTAATTTGCCTAAAGGGCAGCCAACGTAGCTGTGGAGATGGAAAGAGTGCATTTGAGGTAAGAGTGCCTTTCTATCGCTGCCAACATTACTCTTAAACCAAACACTGACCTTAAGATTCTGGCCAGTTGTAATGACTTTTGGTCCGGTATAATACTGGTGGTACCCTCAACATTTCTTCTTATCTGTCCAGCTTTTAACAGAAAGAAGTTAAAAAGTGACAATGAAGGAATAACAAAAAAAAGTAAACAAAAAAATTCACACACTGATTTTCTAAGTGGTTTAAGGATCATTTCACTTCAACATTTATTCTAGGTTGATATGGTCGTTTCGGTCTCTTTTCCTACAGTACTTACGATCACTTGATTCAACGTCTGACTGCTTCTTCACAGGTGTAGCTACAATACAATCCCCGCCCACACCCACCCCAACACATCTAATCCTTATGACTAAACCTCTTCACATTGCTTAGGCATCCTGCTCAGCGTCTTCCTCAAACTCTCCCTCCTCCTCAGCTGTGGCATCCTGGTACTGCTGGTACTCGGACACCAGGTCGTTCATGTTGCTCTCTGCCTCGGTGAACTCCATCTCGTCCATGCCCTCGCCGGTGTACCAGTGCAAGAAGGCTTTGCGGCGGAACATGGCGGTGAACTGCTCGGAGATGCGCTTGAACAGCTCCTGGATGGCGGTGCTGTTGCCGATGAAGGTGACGGCCATCTTGAGGCCTCTGGGTGGGATGTCGCAGACGGCCGTCTTGACGTTGTTGGGAATCCATTCCACGAAGTAGCTGCTGTTCTTGTTCTGGACGTTGAGCATCTGCTCGTCCACCTCCTTCATGGACATTCTGCCGCGGAAGACAGCTGCCACTGTGAGGTAGCGCCCGTGGCGCGGGTCACATGCCGCCATCATGTTCTTGGCATCAAACACCTGCTGGGTGAGCTCAGGCACTGTGAGGGCACGGTATTGCTGGCTGCCACGGCTGGTCAGTGGGGCGAAGCCGGGCATGAAAAAGTGCAAACGGGGGAAGGGCACCATGTTGACTGCCAGTTTGCGGAGGTCAGCGTTCAGCTGGCCAGGGAACCGCAAGCAGGTTGTAACACCGCTCATGGTGGCAGACACGAGGTGGTTGAGGTCGCCGTATGTGGGCGTGGTGAGCTTGAGTGTGCGGAAGCAGATGTCGTACAGCGCCTCGTTGTCAATGCAGTAGGTCTCGTCTGTGTTCTCCACTAGCTGGTGAACCGACAAGGTGGCGTTGTAGGGCTCCACCACAGTGTCGGAGACTTTGGGGGACGGCACGACGCTGAAGGTGTTCATGATGCGGTCGGGGTACTCTTCGCGGATCTTGCTGATGAGCAAGGTGCCCATGCCCGAGCCGGTGCCGCCGCCCAGGGAGTGAGTGAGCTGGAAGCCCTGGAGGCAGTCGCAGCTCTCAGACTCCTTCCTCACCACGTCCAGCACTGAGTCCACCAGCTCGGCACCTTCTGTGTAGTGACCTTTGGCCCAGTTGTTACCTGCCCCACTCTGACCTATGAGAGGAGAGCACACATTTGATCAGATCCACTTGCTTGATATTGCTTGCTAATGTATAGTTGTTGTTATGGCAAAATATTATATTGTTACAGTTCAGTGTCATTTCATTTTGTACTGTAAATGTAATTGTAGTTCTTCAACTTCAAACACTTTGACTTTAGTTGGTCATTAAGCAAAAAGACTGAGGAAAAAAAACATCTCACTGTTACATTTCTAACATCTTACCAAAAACAAAGTTGTCGGGCCTGAAGATCTGTCCGAAGGGTCCAGAGCGCACAGAATCCATGGTGCCAGGCTCCAGGTCAACCAGGATGGCCCTGGGAACATATTTACCTCCTCCACGAGAGACAGACCAAAACAAATAAAAGAAGCACAAACACCAGCTCAATAACAGAAAAGTTAATGAATTCTAACGCAGCTAAATACATCCCTGATATAGCCATCTTCTTATCAGTCCAAAAATGGGCACAAAACAGTTGAAATTCAACATATAATTCTGCCTGTATCTGAATTATATTCTATGAAAGTCCCTGCATTAGTAGCAATGAGACGTTCCAGGCATGTTAAGTGGTACATATTCATTAGTAGAATATTTGCACAGGTGCATTATATAGATGCAAAGACAGTTGAAGTTTGATACCTGTGGCCTCATTGTAGTACACGCTAATCCTGTCCAGCTGCAGGTCACTGTCTCCATGGTAGGTGCCAGTGGGGTCAATCCCATGTTCATCACTGATCACCTCCCAGAACTGTGAGGTAGGTATAACAACATCATTGCAGTGTAATTACATGTTAACAACAAGATACAGTTGTATACTTGAACAATATTAAGAATCATCTAGATGACAAGTCATAGTCCTACTTGGCATTAGAGTCACTCAGACATTTAGAGATGTGTTGCTTTTGCATTTTATTGTTCAACCCCTCAGCACAAGGCCATCATCTGAATGATACATGAAACAAATGACGCTCTCTGGAGTGCCAGGCTGAAGAGGAAGGCATTCCTTTGTGTCTGTCACAATTAAAAAAACGTCTACTTTTATTTTATGATGTATAATTGATTTATGTAATTTATATTTTTCTGCACATATGGAGTTACCAACTCTCATTTCACTGCACGCTAGCTTAAGCTAGGGTTGTATGTGACAAATAAATTACTCTTACTCTTACTCTTACATTGGTCCATCAGCCTGCTTCCCTCTGAGAATTCTACATTGCAGTATTTGACTAAATTGACATGTCTGCACACAAACTCAGGCTCTGCTGTATATGTGCTGCACATCAGAAGTGTGTGGTGTCTCTCTGGATTTCATGGACGACCCTATAAATGCAGTATTAAAGGGCAGATTTGGGGTAATCTGGATAAGCTTCTGGAGGTTCAGAGTAAAGTGAGACTGGTGTAAAGCCTGGGCTTAATCTTCAAACATTTTACAAGAGCAAACAAAAAAATATGTGCATACATTCTGCATGGGCAGTAGGCAGGCATGACCAGTAAAAAATCACTTGATAAAGTGACCTAGGTCACAACAGTAGGCTATGAGTGCCTGTCATACAAAGGATATGTTGGAAGATATCCTTCATGGGGGGTTGAAAAGAATCGTTTTGAAAGAATGGGGACAATTACAATGAACACACCCAGATCTTCCTGCATTCTCTCTGCATCGGTTGAGCATGTCATTCAAATTAAAAGGGATTTTAGAAATGGCACCCTGAGGATCCCTTATGACTATGGAGAGGGCATCTCCCTGAAAGATGTGCAATAGGCTGCATTGGGCTATCATTGAAAATCCCTATGCAAATATGATAGCTTATAATATTTCAGAAACTCTATCTGATAATATTGGAAAGGCTAATGACTGAGAAATTTTCAATATAAATCTCCAGAGTTTCTACTACCCTGTAGCCTACTCAGGAGGAACAGAAAACGCTTAGAACATTTCTATGCCTTCTTTGCTCCGAGACCGAGTCTCAGCTGTTCAGTCTGCCCCATCCCCACCCCATTAATTGTGTTTGAGAGACATTGATTAGACAGCTGGCCACAGCCAGAGATCTCAAACTGCATTAAAATCACCGTCTGCCAAGGGGCTGTTCTAGAGGCTAATGGTGGGGTTTCTGTCTGGTTCTGGGGAAGAGCAAGTCATTTGTTCGCATGCCCCAGATATCTCGGAGTGGGCGTTTTCCCATACCGGCGACTTGCGGAGACAGAATTCTTGTTCATGTACTGGCTCTACTGTGTAGGCTACTTTTCTGGGTTACAAGACGGGTGGCTTCCATGTGACTTAACATTATGGAGTAAAAAGACAACGTTGAGACATTACTTGATCTCGCCTTATGACTGGTTTCGGGGACAAATATAAGACAGATAAAAGCTATAGGTCGGTGGACCTAACCTCCAGCTCAGCGGTAGGCTATATTGTCAAAAATAATTGTTGTGCATCTTCAAGAACACAATGTTCCGGTGTTCCCCTCTTTAGAACTGGTACAAGTCAAAACGAGACCAATCAACCAAATGCTGGGGTTCTGTTATCATTCTTGGTCAATTACTGCTGCCCCACCCAAGAGGCAGCTTCTTGGTCAGTAGCACAGTCTCCAAACCTCAACATTTCCTGATTTATTGTTATCTATCGCTTCATCAACCCCAAATCAGAATGGTCTCTCAGCAAATATTATCGAATATTTAAATGGGGTAGGCCTACAGAAACCGTTCACGCGTCTAGCCATGCGCTCAGATTTTCCCTTTTGTCTGCTTTTGCACCACCTATGGGGCATTACCTGGTAGACTACCCCGTTCTGATTCTGACAGCTGTCCAGCGGAGCTTGAGATGTAGGCCAATATAATATTTTGCAAGTAGACAATAGAGAGAACAATAATTCGGGCTAAAACAGGCGAAAGAACTGAGCGACGTGTCCCACCCATAAGGGCACATTTACGCAGATCATCGTGTGGTAACGTTATTCGAGGCTTCCTTTAGTGCTATATTAAAGTGCTCAATAGTTACGAGGGTATACAGTTGTCTAATTCAACCTGCAACCCTATTGTACATTTCACACAAAGCCCAAACCATAAGCTCAAAAAGCGAGCACGGCGTGCGTAAAATTCTCCAGCAATGCGCTTTCTGGAAAAATCGACTACATGTTGCAGCCACTTGAACATTAATAAGTAAAATGTAGTGAAACTGTTCAAGTCTTTCACTAAGACAAGCTCAATGGATGTAGCCCAACAGGGAAAGGTTCAGCCTAACTTGATATTTAGCCTTTACAATGATTCACATCGAAATACCCTACCACCCATTCAATTCAATAGCGTGAGCTATTACATTACATTATTTTGCTGCTGTTTCAATGAAAATCAATACAAATGTCTGTGACTTTCCAACTCTGCCATCTATAGACCTAGAGTTTATCCAATAAATTAATTCGATCCATTCCCTTCTTACCTTGGCACCAATTTGGTTACCACATTGTCCAGCCTGGATGTGCACGATTTCTCTCATTGTTAGAAAATTATGTTGAACTTTTACAAAGTATTGGCGAGTAGCTCTTCAGCTGAGCAGCACTGTCTCCGTCAGCACGAGTAGCTACGGCTGGACAAAGGATTTATAAGTCTGGACTGGCTCCAGAACGAGGCTGACGGTGGGTAGTAAGTGGGCGTGCCGGGTCTATCCCTCTACTCCAGCTGTTGAGGCCTGCAAGCCTGCTAGCCTGCACTTGGCGAGTTGAAAATGGCAATAACTAAGCAATGTTTGGTTAGAAGGGAATGGCTTGCATTATCTAGCATCAATAAACTAAATCAGTTTGGTCTAATTCAAAGGCATTTGAAATTAAAACACTAGAAAAACAAATGAAACACAAGACAAATATGGCAAATAGCAATAGCAGACTTTTTCAAATGAAGGTTTTGGGCAGCATTAAACCTACTCTCTTACTGGTACTGCGCACCAGCTGTAAATTTCATACTGGTGCTAGGCACCTGTGCGCACATGTCTACTTTCACCCCTGGAGAGGGCTAAAATATCAACAGGCCTTACATAAGAACACAGTGTGTAGTACAGCACAGCCCTGGCTTTTGTATTCCACTATTAGACTGGACCTGCACTATCCCACAAGAACACACACACACACACACACACACACACACACACACACACACACACACACACACACACACACACACACACACACACACACACACACACACACACACACACACACACACACACACACTGTACCATGGGACTGCACCTTACCTGCACTACCTCAGTCCTGGAACATAAGAACAATACAACATGCTGCTTACAATACTGCTACCCCATCTACTAATTTATATAACTATTGTTATTATACTGTTAATATTGTTACTGTCACTGTTATATTCTATTATTGTAATGTATACATTCTATATTTATCTTATCTTCTGTTTACATGTTCAGTGTTAAATGTTAAATGTTAAATGCTAACTGTTCATTTGTACTTTATTTATTATTGACCACTTATTGTTACCAGTCCATCACTGTTACCTGTCTTGTCTTGCACTTTATGTCAGTCTGTAAAATGTCAGTCCTGTAAGTCTATGTCCTGGCATGGTATAGAGAGAAAGTAATTTCATTTCCCTCGTATGACTTGTGAAAGTGACAATAAAAGCTGACTTGACTTGACTTGATAAGAGCAGGGGTGGGGAACCTATGTCTCTGCCTTTTGCGTCCCTTGAAGCCGTTCTATCCGCCCCCCCTGCATCATTTTAATATTCAGCTTCACATGAAATATGACATAGCCTATTTTGTAAAGGAATCTTAGACATCCCATTTGCAATACAATTAAGCTATATTCAGGGGACCAAGAGAAGATGGGGTGTTGTAAAGGTGGCTGCCTTCAATATAGGCCTAAAGTGCAGGGGGAAATCCTGGTTTGTGTTCATAGTACGGCCCTTGGAGGACTTTAACGGCCCTTGAAGCAATTTGAAGTGGCCCTTCGAATTAAAAAGGTTCCCTACCCCTGCATTAGAGCAATACAATTATATGCTCTGCAATGTGCAATATGATGATCAGGGCCTCTGACAGCTTTGGCTTAGACAAAGTAATCTGAAAGGGCTCTCCACCCAGTAGGCCTACATTATATGTAAATGAGGACCCAATTGGCCCCCCATCTCCCTTGGCCCGTGACAACTGACCCCTTTGTCACCCCTTGTCGGCTTCCCTGATGATTTTAGACATCACAGACATGCAGCAGAGCACAGTTCAGTAACATGAGTGCAGCTACGACCACCAGGGGGCAGGACATCACTATGGATCACAGACTTCTATTATAACTAGACTGCGGATGTTCGATGTGTTGTGAAGCAACGGCTGGGGGCGGGACATGGGACGATTTTGGGGCGGAAGAAGGAAGTAGAGCGCCTTTTTCCATTGATCTCTATGGTGGACTTGAAGCCATGTAGTTCCTAGGCAATTCTTGCCGAGTCGGCCCTGTTTCGTTAAAACGGAAGTCTCCCCTCCCTCCCAAACGACCCAGATATTTTTTTCGGGCTGACCCTTAATTTAAGAAAGCTATTAAAATTATTTAAATGACCAATGAGCATTATTATTAGGGTTGATTGACAGTTGCGATTCTTTAGAATTCTTATTTGATTGACAGCTGTTCGCAATGAATAGTTGCTAGGGTCTCGTCTCCAAGGAACCCCTCTGATCTCCCGCTTTTGGTAACACTTGTCAGCTGTCATCATCATCATTAGCGGCTGTCTTTCGTCAACGTCAGGAGCAAGGATCCTCTTCAGACAATTTGTCTTCGTGATAATTTTGTATTTGTTTTCTAGTCATGCCTGCTTCTTGTTGTGCAGTTGGATGTACTAATCGGCTGTCTGCCGGGAGCTCTGTGAAGCTTTTTTGGTAAGTAAAGTTAAACTTTTGACGTGGTTGTTTGACAAGGATATTGATGTCTGAGGTAGTTTGGCATCAGTAGCCACATCCATTGTCACGATATGACAGACAATTGTTTCAGATACAGTTTTGTGACTTTTAAATCGAAGGTGATAGTCGTTTGATACGGCAGAGGTTTGATAATGTTAAGCATATCCCTGACGTTACAGTAATGCTAGCTTTTCATGTAGCCTAGCTAGTTCCCCAGTACATGTCAAAGTGTTTTGACAGCTGCCCGTTTGGAAACATCTTAAATGTTATTGGGATGTCATCGACTGTAAAATGTCATCGTGAGCACTCGGTGTTATTTTACTGCGTTATGTCGCTGTATATGTCGCGTTGCTGTTGCAGTGGAAGTCGCTCATTCAGTGAAATACATTTCCTCAGCGACACCCTTACATTTATCTGCTTCTCTTTCTTTATGAATTACCAGAATTTGTTACGCCTTTTGAAATATGTGGCCATCATTGCTTGTTGTTTTTAACGTCACATGTTGCCTTTCAACGGCTACACTTTGGTTGTCAGCCACCTATCCATATTTTACCTCAGAGCGTGACTTGCGATGACCATTGCAAATGACACGCTGTGATTTTTACCTGAGTTCAGCCGCGGCGTATAGATCTAAGCTTAATTAATGTAATATTCTCTTTGTCTTGGTGTATGATATATTTTTTTATGGAGCATGTGCGGTACGTTACCAGTTTTGATTTCCAATTATGTTCAAAAACGTAATGTATGCCACTGTGGATCAAATTAGTGGACTGCGTAGGAAAATTAATTTACCTCAGCAACGCGAGCCTCCTAGCTCTGTGTCCGCAGCTTAGTTTTTTTTTGTAGCTACATATTTACTTCCCTTCTCGGTGAATATTCCAGAGGTGTTGTGATGTCATGTTTTACCAGTAGATGTCCCCAGTTACATGTTTCACATGGTTCGCAACAATAATCAGCCAATTACATGGGCCTTAACTACAAAGCAGGGTCAGGATAAGTTAAGGTTAAGTTAAGAGTTAAATCATGTAATACAAGCCTCCTGGTTTAACGTTAACTTTGTCTGAACCAGCTTTGTAGTACAGGTCCCATATGGCATTTACATAACAATAGTTATTGTTATTCTGTATCTGGCAATATATAATTGTATTTCTATGGGAATTGTGATCTTCCTCATGTGTATGTATAGTATACACACACACTCAGAAATTTATTAATATGCCTGTCAACCCAGTTTTCCAGGCGAACAGGATGCGGAGAGGAGGAGGCAGTGGATTGTTAACATCCGACGACAGGACTGGAAGCCCAGCTCATCCTCTCGTCTGTGCAGCGTGCATTTTGAGGAAGATGCCTTCACCATTGAGGGAGAGCGGTGCCGTCTAAAGACCACGGCGGTACCTACTCTGTTCTCCTTTCCTGTGCACCTTCAAAAGAAACCTGCCAGGGTGAGAACATCGAAGGTAAGTGCTGCTGCTGTGGCTGATGTTACCGAGGTAAGTGTTCCTGTTTCTTTACCTTCTGTCACAGCAGCTGTAGTAGAAATGGCTGAGGTACATGGTGGACAGGGTAGACAAATCGTAGAAGAGCATAGCTACAGTTGTAATCCTCCACGTACATTAAAGCGTAAAAATGATACACTACTAGCAATTGTGGAGAAATACCAGAAGAGGATGAAATTGGAGAAGCAGACAACCAGGCGGCTTAAGAAAAGAATCACCTCTCTTAAAGAGTTGACTGCAGAGCTCAAACAAGAGCAGTTGATTTCAGATAATGGCGCCGCCCTCCTCGAACAAGTCAATGGGATACCCAAAGACATTCTGCATATGATGATGAGGGGTAGAAGACCTGCCAAATATTCAGAGGAATTGAGGCAGTTTGCCACTACATTGCATTTCTATTCCCCTAAAGCATATGAGTACGTCAGGCAGAAATTTAAGAACTTTCTGCCTCATAGGGATACCATTCGTGTGTGGTACAGCAGTGTGTCAGCTGATCCAGGTTTCACAGTTGCCTCTTTTACTGCTTTGAAGGGACATGTGGAAACCAGCAAAGCAGAAGGGAGAGCCACTGTGTGTGCTTTGACCCTGGATGAGATGTACATTCATAGAATGACTGAGTTAGCAGGGGGCCAAGTCCAAGGTTATGTGGACCTCGGAGGTGGCGAGCATAAAAGCACCGTTGCAAGGGAGGCCTTAGTTGTTATGGTCATTGCCCTCAATGAGACTTGGAAAATTCCCATAGCATACTTTCTCATTGATTCTATGAATGCTGACGACAAGGCAAATATTGTGCGAGAAAGCTTAAGCAGGCTTCATGAAATTGGCATTAAGGTGGTTTCCATCACCTTCGATGGTTTGAGGTCAAACATCACAATGGCTGGCAAACTTGGTGCTAATTTTACCATCAAAGGCATGAAGCCTTACTTTCAGCATCCAGAAGACCCAAGTCAGCGGGTCCACGTACTTCTGGATGCCTGTCATTTGATTAAGATTCTCCGCAATCTTTTTGGTGATCTGCTTGTGCTGTACACGGAGGATGGGCAGAAGATTGAGTGGAGATACATTGAGGCGCTGAATACCATCCAAGAAGAAGAGGGCCTAAGGCTTGGAAATAAACTGAAAATGGCCCATATCCAGTGGAGGAAACAGAAAATGAAGGTCAAACTGGCAGTACAGCTGTTTAGTAGCAGTGTTGCTGCTGCCATAGAGTACTGCGACAAGGAGCTGAAATTGGAGGACTTCGCAGGCAGTGAAGCAACTGTGCGTTTCTTGCGCATTGTGGATTCTGCTTTCGATGTCCTAAACAGCCGGAATCCACTTGGGAAAGGCTTCAAAGCTCCACTGAAGCCAAGCACAAAAGACCGTGCAGAGGGCATCTTGCAGCAGGCAGAGGACTTTCTCTGTGGTTTGAAAGTGTTACGACGTGGGGAGTTGGTGCCAATTCATAAGTCCGACAGAAAGACATCCATCCAGGGCTTTATTGCCACCGGCAGAAGTGTGCTCAACGTTTACCATGATTTGGTAGAAGGCAGCAATCCATCCTGCAGGTACCTTCTGACGTACAGGCTTAGCCAGGACCACTTGGAGCTCTTTTTTGGATCTGTAAGAGCTAGAGGGGGATACAACAACAATCCCAATGTTAGGCAGTTCAAAGCGGCCTATAAGCGGTTGCTTGTACGTCACCAAGTGAAATCAGGTAATGGTAACTGCCTCCTCAGAGACAACACTGATGTGTTGGATGCTACCCCACTGACAGCGAATCTCGTAAGAAGAACTGAAGACCAGGAGTATGTGGAAGTGGATTTGTCGGAAGCCGCGACTGCCTCCCTCCCAGACGTGGACCCCTTGTCTGAGTTCAAGGAGGCAGCAGTCACCTACATCGCTGGCTTCATAGTCAAGAGGCTGCATGAGAAAATATCTTGCCATGCATGTTCGGGTGCATTAAATACAGCTGAAGATGACATCTCACATCCACTGATAGCACGCAAGAGTCGGGGAGGTCTGCAGCAACCATCCAGGGGCGTTGTTGTCATCTGTTCAACCACAGAGCAGATTATTCAGAGGATGATCAGAATGAATGGTGGCCAGATTCCCAGTGGCTGTGGAATCACAAAAAATGTTGTTGCCCAAGTTTTAGCTGAAATAGGGGGCAAAACAATTTTTCCGCGGTTAGACAGTCACATGTTAGATGAATCTGTTGAGTTTAACCATGTTCACATTCTGATTAAGGCGGCATCCTCATTGTATTGCAAGGTTAGGTTTAACCACTTTGCGAGGAGAGAGACTGAGAAGGCCCAGAAAGGCCAGCTTGTGCGTAAGCAATTCACTAAGCTTATTCATTTCTATGGACAATAGTGAAAGGGTTGTGTCTACTGTGTTGTGTTGTACATATGTTTGTGTTGTACATATGTCTGTGTTGTACATATGTCTGTGTTTCCATGTCTGCTCTTGATTTTGTACTCGAACTACACAACCTTCCAATCCTCATCCTAGTAAATGAAACTAATGTTGCTCTCTGTTCTGTTTAAGTTTCAGGCAGTTACACTAACTCAAAGCAAGAGGTGAGCTTTTTTTATTTTAATAACTACTGATGAATTACTAGTTTAAAAACATACCGGTATTGTCTATTCTAGCTTATTTGCTACATAACGCTGCATAACTTCTGCATAAAGTTTCACAATACTTTACATGCTAGTCAAACCAAAGAGCACCTGCGCACAACTGCATTGAATGCCGAAGCCCTCTGACCTGTGTCTTTGTATTATTTTAACGTTTTGGATTAGAAATCAATTGTGAGCGAGATGGACCAGACCAGAAGACCAGCTGTGTGGATCGTAGGGGACAGCTACATCCGGCGCGCGTCTGAGAGGGCAAGGGTAAGTATCGGGAAGAACTTAGACCTGCCGGTCGATATAACATGGTTTGGAGTTGGAGGCCTGCGATGGGGGTCCTTTGTGTCTAGGTTGGACTCCCTGTTGCGCTCCAGACCTGCCCCAGATGTGTTAGTCGTGCATGTTGGAGGTAATGATCTAGGAAAGGTAAAAGGGACTAGATTGGCTAGCACGATGAAATGGAATTTAGGTCAGGTGCATGAGAACTACCCCAACCTTAAGTTAGTGTTCTCTTGCATTACAGAAAGGCGCGTGTGGAGGTGTGGGCGTCCCTACCAGCTTAATCATCAGCGTGCCTTTCTGAATAATGTCATGTCCGCATTTATGGGGTCGTTAGGGGGAGTGGCAATTCGGCACCCCGAAATTAAGTACAATTGGGAGGGGATGTTTTTAGCTGACGGGGTCCACCTGACGGACATAGGACATGACATATTCAACAGAAACCTCCGGGGGGGCATCAAAAGTGTATGTGATGTGTAGATGAGAAATAATGATTCTGCCTTTTTCTCGACTGTGGTGGGAGTGTGGGAAGGGGCTTTTAATTTTCGTCCCCTTACTGCACTCCCACTGCAGCCTTCCACAGGTCTGCCTACACCACTTTCCTGTGGCAAGTTAAGTATTACCCCTCATGTTGTGTTTGATTTTTTTTCTCAAATGGTACCTAGTGTTCTCATGTATACAAGTATATGCTATTGTAAAGCAAAAATCCTCACATACTCGGTGTAGCACCAAAAAATGTAATGGTACATGCATTTATGGATTATTACTTTGTTTTGTTTTTTTAATGGACAACACCAAGGGAGAGGGCCAGCCTGCTGCCATAGACGAGACCAAGGGAGAGGGCCAGCCTGCTGCCATAGGACACAGCGAGGGGGACCGAGCCAGCCTGATGCCGTAGACGAGACCAAGGGAGAGGGCCAGCCTGATGCCATAGACGAGACCAAGGGGGACCGAGCCAGCCTGATGCCATAGACGACAGCGAGGGGGACCGAGCCAGCCTGCGGCGATCTATATTACGGTACTTAATATTTTACATTTTATGACACTTAACTGGCAACTGTAATGGTGCATGCATTTATGGATTATTACTTTGTTTTGTTTTTTTAATGGACAACACCACGGGACAGAGCCAGCCTGCTGCCATAGACGAGACCAAGGGAGAGGGCCAGCCTGGTGCCATAGGACACAGCGAGGGGGACCGAGCCAGCCTGATGCCATAGACGAGACCAAGGGAGAGGGCCAGCCTGATGCCATAGACGAGACCAAGGGAGAGGGCCAGCCTGATGCCATAGACGACAGCGAGAGGGACCGAGCCAGCCTGATGCCATAGACGAGACCAAGGGAGAGGGTCAGCCTGATGCCATAGACGAGGGGGACCGAGCCAGCCTGCGGCGATCTATGTTACGGTACTTAATGTTTTACATTTTATGACACTTAACTGGCATTTTATCCAAAGTGACTCTGTAAAGCAACTATCCTCATAGAGCCAACAAAACACATCAGTAAGATGGCTTTAAAGATACACCTACACCTGTAATAGTATGCTTGCACTATCTACATGTTGCCTTAATTTCATTGTTTTTTGTATTTATATTTTTTGTATGAAATGTACTGTTATTTCATGTACTGTACCATTGTTGTTACAGCTGAATATGTACACAGCACTCCAGTGGACACGCCATCCAGGAACTGGGCCAACATTGATGCTGCCATAGGCGACACCTGCAGTCAATGACTATCTTCACAACATCACAATTATGAAACTCCAAATAAATAATGAAATGTAACAGCACACAACTTTCTGGTTCTTAAATGTTTTGCAATATTGGTTCACACATTAATAACATAAACTGTGGGGGGAGAAAAGCCAGAAAAAAATGTTAAGATTTGAAGTAATGCATTTGTTTGGAAGCTTGGGGAGGAATGTTGCTTTAGAAAGAGAAGGGTTTTTAAAAATGTATATGTATGTATTCTGAATCTTGTCGAAAACGGGGGGGTGGGGGGAACAACAACGATGGTCATGGCTGCTTGTCTGCAAAAAGCTTAGGGGGGTCACTGGACACTGGTTTAGATTATGTGATTGAAGTAATGCATTTCTTAGAAACTTGGGGAACAATGTTCACTTCATGATATTGCAAATTAAAAAAGCACAACATAAGAGTGAGAATTTCATTTTAATCTTAACGTGAAGCACATACAACACCTAGATGTTTTATTGTCATAGGCCAGCTATGTTTTTAATACCAGTAACTGAAAGGTGATAAATTGGGTTTGTTTACCATACCGTCTACCTCTAGGTGTGATCTAAGAAAGAAGCTTTTCATTCTGAATCTTGCCAAAAACTGGGGTGGGGGGGAGGAGATCAACAAAAATTATCATGATGACTGCTTGACACGGCAATCTTCGTCTTCTATCTTCTGGTGACAGCTTGACGTCGAGGAGCCTTTCTTCAGCGTCCATTGTTTCTGTCAAACGGAAAAGTTTCCTTCGTTGTTTTGCACGTCATTTGATGCCCCAAAACATTGAAAGTTATTTACAAATGTCCGTAGATGATAAACTAGGTGTGACAATGTCAAACGACACGCCGACATAAAGCACACCTTTTATTTTCTGTGTGCAGTTCTGTTTGTAACATCCAGCTTTAATTGCGGTTACATTTACAACGTGGTGAAGTAAGCTAGATCTGATGCCATTTGGCTGGCTCACGCACTGGGCTCACGTTAAAATGCTAAGCTAAAATTATTGTGGTATAACAAGCTCTTCAAGGTTTCAATATCATTTCATAAAAGTATAATTTCATTATAGCATGATACATTTGCCATACTTACCGATCACCAGTCCCATTTAAACTGGTGTTGGTGTTTTTATGACAATCAAGGGTTTCTGTGTCGACCAGTTCCACAGCTGAAAACGGGTTCAATATTTCTGCTGGGGACGCCATGTCATATTCGGGTGGGAGGGGCGGGACATGTCTTGAAGTGTCTGTTTGTGGATTGGCCGGCGATGTCGACCTATCAGCAATGTAGCTCAACGTTGTCAAGGTGATTATTATATTTCCGCATTTTTGGGGCGGAAGTAAATCAGCCTCGGTTGCTTCAAAACCGTTGAATGGAGTTCTATCGAACATCCGCAGTCCAGTTATACTATACACGTCAGTGCTATGGATGTCAATGACCTTCTCAATTTTCTACTGTTGGCATGCAAATCGTCATGTGACGTCTTGAGACTGATCGTGTAGCCTATCTTCATAACATATATTCTTAATCTTATCCCTCACAACTTAAAAAATGTTTGTTTCTTGTCGGTGAAGTTTGTGTTCAGACTGCGCGCAGTATGCTCATGCTATCTTGAGGATGTGTGTGTGAGATCGGCTACAAAGTGACTGACTGTAGAACTCCGTTGCGCTAAAATGGGCGGGGTCGGGTGGGTGCTTGATTGAACCAAACAGAGCCACATACTTCCCATTCCAGGAAAACACTCGGTGTGAGTTTGGGCTTGGAGTCTGGATATCCTTGTGTTGTTGTCCTGTAGGAGTGCTACCAAAGGGACTGGACACATTTATACCTAAGTAATATCAGGTGTTTTTGGTAAGTAATGAGAATCCGACACTGTTTACCAAGATTGAGATTCGATGTAGAGTAGACGACTAGGTCGCGGTTGCTAGCTACTCTAATGTTAACGCTACCTCCTTCTCAGTGAAAACTTGGGTCGATAGTCTATATTCCTTGAAAGCTAACTACTGGCATTAGTCAAGGCTATGTTGTAATAATGCCACGACGACCTTATCTTGGGATGTTTTGGCATAATGCCATTCTAGTGTACTGGCAAGTGGAAATATCTTTTAGTTTTTCTGTGACTATACCACTGTAACCGAATGTAAAGCTAGTTGCCAAGCTAGCTTGAAGGTGAGGAGAGGTAGCATAGAACATTGGTTAGCATACCGTTGTTACCAGTTAGTGACTTCCACCAGAGATGTCTTGACACACACAGAGTACAATTACTTTACATACTGCATATGGCACTCTCAGTGTGCTGCCAGAAAGCTTCTATGCGTTAGTTTAACGCGTTATATACAGGCATATAATAAAACATTTAATTGTTATTTGAATACGAGGAAGTTTAGATTTGCGGTACGTCCATACTTTGCATGTCACTGTTTTGGTGTGAAGACTGCTAAATGAAGCATCACAAATGCTAGTTGTTAAACTTTGACTCCCAAGCCAATGAATTGGTAGATGGCTAATCTGTGAATTTACCTTTTTGCAGAGAGCAATACCGTTATAATATCAAGATGTTCTACACCTGTGGTCCCAACGAGGCAATGGTGGTCTCAGGTAAATGTACTTTATGAAATGATTCTTGTTTCTGTACCCATGCGCATTCACTGCTGGTCATACAGTAAGCCGTTTTGCTCAATCTTGGAATTCCACCCATTTCTGTTGACATTACTGGGGGGAAATGTGATAGAGCTTCCTGAAACAATGGTGTGGTGAGTAGATTGAAATACCCTACTCGTGTTGTGATGGTGGACTTGCCCAATAGTTCAGTAGTGAGTTCAGTATGATGCTTCTACATAGTTGTTTCCAATGATTTGTAGCAGAGAGGAACTAATTATGTACATCATCAACAACAACATGTATTTATATAGCATAACATCAGAACCACATAGTTGACTCAATGTGTTATATACACACATTCATTCACACACAACACCTCTGCAGACAGCCAAGAAGGTGCCAATTGTCCGGAGTTCATGTGAACACACACACAGACGCACAAGGTTAACATGCATTGTAATGCATGCATTTATTGATGGGATGAGCTCCAGGATGGATTTAGATTCAACACGAAATTACTGAATGGCGTGACCAACTCTTATTTTGTTGACATTATGAGTTAACCTTTCATTTTTCTAGTTCTCAAAATTATTCATAACACAACACTAATGGGTATGGCAGTGTAATTGAATCTCTCTCTTTTTTATTTGTGCTAGGATGTGGCCGCTCACCTCCTCTGATGATTGCTGGTGGGAGAGTGTTTGTCTTCCCTTGCATTCAGCAGATTCAAAGGTATTTGCATACCGTTACTTGCCTCTAACTTTTAGTCCCACTGTATGTTGTTGCCTCACCACAGCAGAGAAATGGTCCTAATTTGGTAAATATGCATAATAACGGTAAAAAATAAAAATCCCCATGTACACCAATTAGTACCACCACCCATGGTTTGCAACAAAGCTAAAAGCGGATGCCTGATAACATTCACAGTGTAATTTAATCTGCAGCCTGAGAATCCAGTACATTGCAGTAGCATTCCGAGTTTGTGGGTTGGAGCAGCCATCTCCTGACTAATGTGCTTTTATTTCCCTGAGTGCTTTTGGCCAGTCTGTGGGTCTCCGTAGTAACGTTGTCAGCATTATTCACCCCACTCCGTCCGTGTGCGCCCCCCCCCCCCCCCCCCCATCTGTCTCTCTCAGGATTACTCTGAATACCCTCACACTGAATGTGAAGAGTGACAAGGTCTACACTCGCTATGGAGTCCCCATCTCAGTGACTGGAATCGCACAGGTATGTATGGCACACCTGTGCTTTGTTTGAATCCACATTGCTACTCGGAGCTCAATTTATCAGGGGGCTATACTACAAAGCTGGTTCAGGACAAGTTAAGGTTAAGTTAAGAGGTAAATCATCTAATACAACAGCTTTTCTTAAGAAATGAGGACTCCAGGCTCTTCTATTAGATGATTTACCTCTTAACGTAACCTTAACTTATCCTGAACCCGCTTTGTAGTATAGGCCCCAGGTGTGTTGAAGTTGCTTAGCACTTTTCTGACACACACACGCATACATACACATGAATTGCTTCCACTGAGTCTACCGTTGCCTGTGTGACAGGTGAAGATCCAGGGTGGCAATAAAGTCATGTTGGCCGCGGCATGCCAGATGTTCCTGGGCAAGTCGGAGAGCCAGATTGCTCAGATCGCCCTGGAAACACTGGAGGGCCACCAGAGGGCCATCATCGCCCATCTGACTGTGGAGGTATGAGGCTTAGAGCATCCAAAGCCCTTGGTCGCGTGGGCACAGGAACATTTATATGTCTTGAGATCAGGAAGGATGGTAATTTGTAGGGGTGTAAATCACAGCCTCCATGACGATACGATACAGTATCGATTTCTTAAATTGGGGATTCGATTTTTTGATACATAAGAATTCCCCACGATATGATTTGATTTTTTTCCAAATTACTTTTCTACTTTCAACCATATCAACTTGCGCTGGTCAGTATGGGCGGAATTCTCCCGTCTCCACTTAAGTCTGTTTTACGCACGCACTTTTTACGCGGTCATATCTTGCGCGTATTCTCCCCTCTGGAACGTCGCCACACCCCTCGCGCTTAACTCAGAAAAACAGCGCGTAGCCCAACATAGGCGTGATATATGCTAAATGGGGGGATGAGTCTCCGCCAAGTTCATCAGTTGTGGCTACAAAGAAACTATGGAGCATGGATTTTCAGATCAACCATGTGAAAACCTTGGCAGTCCATTGAGATCCAACACTGAACTTTAACTTTGAATTTAAAACCACGTGCCAAAGTCCTCGTGCAAAAGCATCTCAACATCTAACCTCAGCTCATTTTCACAATCACAAGGCGAGTAGTGGAGGTGAGATATTGAGATGGAAACGCAATGTGTACCTTTGGCGGGAACTCAGCTGAGCGTTTTGGTGCGCAACAGGTTGATAGAAATAATAAAAATTATTAAACGTTTTGTTAAAAATTGAGTTTGCCGTGTTGCCTGGACAATTCCGGAAATCAAAAAGTGATTTAAAATGCTATATCATTCCCACAGTTAAACAAACACATAGTATTTGCTGACTTTAAAAGTGTTTCTCCGCTTATCTGTACAGCAACGTGACATTAAAATAATTGGAAATATGTGGATCTCAGCTGTCCGTCAGCATATTACACTTAGGCTACATGCATGCTGAAGAATGAACAAGGAAATCGATCGTCATGAAAAAACGGAGAGTTTATATTCTGTCGCAGACATGGGAATTAATTGGACATGGGCATGCAATGCCAAGCCAGGACTTAAACGCGCAGCTGATGGGGTGTAATAGAGACCCGAAGCGAAATGCCAAAGACATGCTCTGATATGTAGGCCTACCTTTTTACGTTTAGCTGTAATGACATTCAGGAAATATTTTCTGCCTTACAAAAAAAGATAGGACAACCTGTAGCCTACCTCAGTATGTGGTGGTTTTGTATGTCGGGCATCAGTTCAGAAAGTTTAATAGGTTACATGCACATATGCACGAGTTCCAATAAATCACAAAAGTAGTGTTGCAATAAAAACCCTTTACTTAACGTCGTGGCTACAACATAGTAAAAATGGTGAAGGTTGTTTTTGAATAGGCATACTTTGGGTGGCTGTTAGGACGACTGGAACAGCGGTCTTTAGTCTGACGTGCCTTGTCAATTTAGCCTACTTGTGCATGGTGCAACGAGGTGTTTTTGGTTTTGGTTACCGTCCGTGGAGACAACATGATGATCCTCATACTGATTAATTAATTACCTGCTTTTGTTTGTAAGTTCACCGATATGAGAACATGCTCTGGGCAGCTGGTCATATTTTGTCACAATTAATGTAGGACGTTTATGTGGAACTGTGAATGAATTTCGATTTGGACTCACGTCGCTGACGGTAAGGAACATCAACAAAGCATACCGTGTAACATGCTCAAAATGCGAGCCAAGCGAGCATCAAATGCAATATTACATTTTACCTCATAGTGGCGCTTGACCTTACTACAGCCCTTTGATGCGCGTAAAGGCAAACGCGCTTAAGTGCACGGGAGAATACGCTTAGGATTCATTTACATGCGAAACTCCCTGATTTTGGCCTGGCCCCACCCAAAGTGCGCAACTCATGAAATCACGCGTAAGCCCCGCTTACTCACTGACTTGATTAAGCTCGGAGGCGCTGTTGCGCGCTTTTTTTCACTTAAGCGGGTGGGAGAATTCCGCCCTATATTAGCAAATTTGGATCAGTGTTGATGTGATTTGGCTATCGGTTTACATGTTGCGTTTCTGTCCAAGCCGTCTGGTGTCCTTTAACTAATTTACTAAGCCTAGCTAGTCTAAGCCCTAAGTCCTTTAACCAATTTACTACGCTGCATTCAGGCTCTTTAGATTTGAGTTTTTTATTAAAAAGGTGGGTATGTTAGAGCTGCATGAATACATCCTAATGCACGATGAGGGTCCTAGCTTTTAAACGCATCTCATTTCATGTTTTTCTGTGCTTCAGAGACTGACATAGTTAGGCTTTTATAGGCACCTTTTCCCAAAAAGGCCATAGGCATTCAGTAGGCTTTTTTTTTGCAGGTGCCTTAAGGCTTACATGGTTTATTACATGTTTAATTCAATGTGTTTTTATAAAAGCAGTTCAAAAATATCTGACTGAATCTGTTTGGCTTTCATAACAGGAGATCTATCAGGACCGTAAGAAGTTCTCTGAGCAGGTGTTCAAGGTCGCCTCTTCTGACCTGGTGAACATGGGCATTGGAGTGGTCAGCTACACGCTTAAAGATGTGCACGACGACCAGGTAGGAGACCTGTGTGCTCACCTCCTGAAGGCTGCCAGTATCAGAAACACAGATGACTCTTAACTCTTAAAGAGACACTGTGTGAGATTTTTAGTTGTTTATTTCCAGAATTCATGCTGCCCATTCACTAATGTTACCTTTGTCATGAATACTTACCACCACCATCAAATTCTAAGTATTCATTATGACTAGAAAAAAAGTTAAAGGATACTTGCTGTACACTGCCATTTTGGCTGCATTCGCAATGTATTGCCTTTCTCGTTTGGAAATGAAATTTAATTACCCATTAGAGAGGTGTTCAACATCTTTCTACAGAGATTTTTTTTTGTTTCTCTTTCAATGCGTGTGAAAACGTTATTCCCATGGCATGTAACGGGACCCTTCCGTCTTCTCAGGAATACCTGAACTCCCTGGGCAAAGCCCGTACAGCTCAGGTGCAGAAAGATGCCCGCATCGGTCAAGCCCAGTACAAGAGGGACGCAGTCATCAAGGCAAGTGGATTCTCTTCACTTCATCCCTCTATGAATGAATGAATGAATGATTTATTTCTCTTCACACCATCATTTAGACTTTCAGTTACATGTCATGAAAAAGGTATATTTATGTGGAGAGAGAGGGTCCCCATGAAAAGTTAAATGCAAGCTTATAAACTGGGGCCTACATTTGTGCATTAGGTACAATAGGTATTGTGGCAAATATAAGTGAAGAAAAAAAGAGATAGTCAGGCATACAAATGTGCAAAACGATTATAGCAACCTGCATTCATTCTTCATTCAGCATCCTCTATCCTAACTGTACGGACAGACCGCAGGTGTTGAAGGCGTGGAAAGCGGCGGAAGTAGTTGACTTTGTATGGGAGAGCAAGTGGCAGAATCGTCAAAAGCTGCAAAAGTGGTTCTAGTGCCGAGAGTGTCAAAAGCGTTTAAAGAGAAGTTGAACTTCAGCGAAAAATATGTAATTTTTCTTAATGCGAGTTTTGGTTGGTTGCTTTCTCTCATCGAACGCTTCAGTTTGAATCGTTTGCCACGTTCATCGCCCCCTGATCTATGCTTTCCTGGCTTGCCTTTTAGCTCTTTCAACGCCTGTTGTCTGTCACTGTCATGTTGTTACCAAGATGGTAATGTCCAATACCTAATCTGTAATTTAAGACTCTCACACTGATGGCATCATGGCAATGTTATGATGATGTAGTTGAGTGTTTTCAGAAAACAGTGAGTCACAGTGAATCACCAGACCAGTGCATCAAAAGACTACTGTCTGACTGCTTTCTGCTGACCAGAATGTCAACACTGTGTGTGTGTGTGTGAGCGCGTGTGTGCGCGCGTGTGTGCGCGCGTGTGTGTGCGGGCGTGTGTGTGCGTGCGTGTGTGTGCGCGTGAGCAGGAGGCCCATGCTATGCAGCAGAAGGTGTCTGCTCAGTACAAGAATGAGATCGAGATGGCCAAGGCTCAGAGAGACTTCGAGCTGAAGAAAGCTGCCTATGACCAGGAGGTCAACACCAAGAAGGCAGAGTCGGAGATGGCCTATCAGCTTCAGGTACGGTCTGGGTTAAGAGGAGTTAGCAAGTTAATCCTGTTTTACCCTTGAAGCCTTGTAGTCTTGCAAGCTTTTGAAGCATGCGGCCTGTTAAATGAAACATTTCTAAAACATGTTATTTGTCTAAGGTGAAGGAAACGCATGTTGCTGTCAAACACAGTGGGTGCTTTTCAATATCCGGGCTCCCGTCCTCTGCCTGTGCCTGTGGCCTTGCGTTTGCTGACGCCCCGCCTCCGTGGACAAAACAATAGTTTCCCCGCTGTCAGCCTAGCCACAGCAACTTTTGGGGGACTATTCTTCATTCGTCATACCAATTGCAAATGAGAAAATGACACCAGAATTGCACTTTTTGAAGATATTGAATAAACATCTGTTGTCAGTGACGTCATCGTGAGGCCACAAGCATGCAAGGGAGGACGGGAGTCCGCATGTTGGAAAGCACCCAGCAACTGTTGCTTTATTGACATGCCTGTTTGTATAGTAGTATTGCCAAAGCTTTACATTACTCATCATACTCGTCATTACTTAATTACTCTCTGATGTTGCCGACCTGACAACCTCAGGTGGCCAAGACCAAGCAGGCCATCGAGGAGGAGAAGATGCAGGTGCAGGTGGTGGAGCGCTCTCAGCAGATCCTGCTGCAGGAGCAGGAGATCTCCAGGAGGGAGAAGGAGCTGGAGGCCAAGATCAAGAAGCCCGCCGAGGCCGAGCGCTACCGCCTGGAGAGGCTGGCCGAGGCCACCCGGTGAGCACAGCCTGGGGATGGATGGATAGATAGACATATTACATGACGTGACATTACATTACATGTAATTACACCAAGGCTCTAAATAAACGCTTTTCATCACCAGCCAAAATGCCAGGACTTGCCACTCTTGGCCAGGACTCCCTGGAAGAAGAGCCATTGTGGCTCAATGGGACGTTAACTGTTTTAACAAGGATTAAATAAATATTAGAAAACTAGTCAAACGCACTCACTACTGGGTCAAAGTGGCGAGTAAGTTGGTCTTTTCCACTAGCCAAACTGTCATCTTACCAGCATTTGGCCGGTTGGCTGGTGTTAATTTAGTTGCCTGATTATCATAGGCTTGCAATCGCGATTCGAAGTTGTTGCGTCACTAGGAGGGCGCAGCCTGGCTATTAATTTAGAGGCCTGCATGACACCTAGCTGACACTGTTTTTGCATGTGGGGTTAGGTGCTTTGCACTAGGGCAGTGGTTCTTAACCTGGGGTGCGGGCACCCCCTGGGGGTGCGCCAGAGATTTCAGGGGGTGCACGGAATTTAGTTTGTGTTGAGGTTGTGACCAAAACTCAGCTTGTGAACATTATAATTACTCCAAATCAAAACCAAACTAATGCATGTTTTGGTCCCCATGTAAAGACATTATGATATTGTTTAGTGTCTTAAGCAAGAATCATTGCAATTAATCACTTAAAATCATTTTTAGTACCTATACAAGTGTAGAAGTTTGGGGTGGGGGTACGCGGCTTGTCTTTGGCACAGGTAAGGGGGTGCATTAAGAAAAAAAGGTTAAGAACCACTGCACTAGGGCACTTCCGCCATGGATGGAGGTGTAGGGAGAGGTAAGGGTGGTATATAAACCAGTAACCCTCTGATCTTAAGGGGGGCACAACAACATTGTGGCGGGTAGCAGATGACACCTGAACCTGGTAGACGTTTCAAAACAATGGCCATTTTACAGCATGGTTGAACATCCAGCTTACAGAGACCCACATAGACCAGCCTAGAGACCCCCACCTCTACTGTATACTCCCCTCCCCCCTCCAGTCCCAGACAGACATCCCAAACAGCCGCCCCTCTCACTAACAAGAGGGGTATTTTTAGCCAGAGTTTGATCCCCCCCCTTACTCCCACTGGCCAAGTTAGGCTGGTCTTCATGATTGGCCCACTTGTCTTTTGGTTTTAATTAGAAGGTGGGAAGACTGATTGAGCCATGCAGGCTATCGCCTTACTAAGACCTCCCCCATGTTTATACTCGCTCTCTAGTGCCTACTACATAAGGTTGACTCAGGGTTGCATCATGTGTGCTCACCTCAAAACCCCTAACTAAAGCTGGACAGGCACAGACACTTAACACACTATGGATGGGCTGGCTGTAATTAAACTCACTTTCTATTTAGGTCTGCCTGCTCACACCTTTTCCCTGATTTTTTTCTTTATTTCTGTCTGTCTCTCTTACATTCTGTCTGTCTGTCTGTCTCTCTCTCTCTCTCTCTCTCTCCCTCTCCCTCTCCCTCTCTCTCTCTCTGTCTCTCTCTCCCCCCCCCTCCAGGCTGCAGCTGATCATGGAGGCTGAGGCTGAGGCAGAGTCCATCAGGGTGAGAACACAACCCTTCCTTCCTTCTGCTGCTCTTCCACTCCTCTGCTCTGTTCAGTGTTGCCAGATTGGGCGGTGTCCCACCCAATTGGGCTGCTTAGGATGGCCGTCTGCGGGTAAAAAAAAAGGGTTTTGTAGTAAAAAACGGCTATAGAAATCAATAGAATTGGACGGGATTCAGTGCTTCCAGGCGGGTTTTGAGCATTTTTTGGCCTCATCTGGCAACCCGGGCTCTATTTTTAGGGTTGCCAATTCCGCCGCTTATATACAGCGCCCTTGGGCTTCTTTTTTTGAGCGGTCGCAGGTTGCATTTTTTGGGATTGTTCTTTTCAGGGGTTGGGCTTGATGTTTGCATCTGCTCTGCCTGTGATTCGAATGTGTTTGGATGTCTGTGACTTAATTTGGCTTTAGGCTAACTTGTAAGGATGAGTGAGAAAAAAACTGAGTTGTCATTGAGAAACATTAAGTCCTACTCTCTCTGTCTGCCTCTGTCACTTACATGGATTTTAGCTACCACACAGACGCTCGCAAAAATAGTAAGGTCTTCTCTGACAAGGCATGCGACTGACGACCCACCCCATGCTTTTGTTAAGTCAGGCTTGTCATCATGGGTAAGCGGTTAGGGCGTCAGCCTTGCAGCCCAAAGGTTGCCTTTTCGACTCCCAACCTGCCAGGTTGATGGGGGGAGTAATTAACCAGTGCTCTCCCCCATCCTGCTCCATGACTGAGGTATCCTGAGCATGGTACCGTCCCACTGCACTTCTCCCTTTCGGGCGCCATTGAGGGCTGCCCCCTTGCACTGTTGAGGCATTAATTTATGCATTGCATTTATGCAATTTTGCGTGTGTGCACTGTGCACTTGTGTGCTGTGGAGTGCTGTGTCACAATGACAATGGGAGTTGGACTTTCCCAGTTGGACTTTCACTTCACTTGTTTTCAGGACGCCAGTCACTTATTTCTCTGCCCAACATCTGGCAGCATTGTCTGTTTTGTCATGTGCAGCGTTGGCTTGACTCCATTCTGCGTTGCGTGTTTGAGTTCATTTCCTCTGCTTCGCGCTCCTCCAGTGCCTCACTCCAGCTGCTGGAAGACACACTGGTTTGATTTAGAGCTGGAAACTGAGACAAGAGAGGCGGGGCAAAGGTCACAAAGCCTTGCCCTCATAGATGACACAATAGCCATCCTCACTCACGAGCTCATCATCTATTAACTGGCAGCTCTGTGACTCACTCACGTACACCCCCCCACCCTCTCTCTCTATGTCTCTCTCGCACTCTCGCTCTCTCCTCGCACGCTTTCTCTCACTGTCACTCTCGCTCTAACTCTCAAACTCTCTCTCTCTTTCATTGTTCACCCAACAACTTTCTCATGTGTTTTTTTTTCAGTGTTGCCCTAGTAGTGGGTGGGTATGAAAGAGCTTTCATGTTCATAAAAAACACCTTTTGGAAATCTTTTTTTTGCTTGTGCTGACTAGAAAATAGACCTGCCTGTCTCACCGCAACTGGTGCCTTTGTAGAGCATTCATACCTCACTACAATGTGTCATGTACTATCTGTGCCATATACTGTATGTATGCCTTTAGCTCCCCCAGTATGGGGAGTGTGCTTGGCATGGGAAGGATGTGGGGGAAACGCTGCAACAGCAGAGCAAATCTTGAGTGTAGGCCTGCGTGTGAACACCAAGGACGAGATTGGCATCGTGCCACCAAAGAGAGAGGCAGAGCCTTCCGCCTAGGGAGGTGCCATTTGGGCTGGCCATGGGCTTACTGTATGTAGGGGGGTTTGTCTCGGCACGCTTTTGTTTACTCTTCCATTCTGCAAGCTGGCGGGGTGTCTCTATTGCATAGCAAGGGCGCGGCCATGCTGGAAGGTTTACATTAGCGACTAAGGGGGAGGAAGGCAATCTAGCTTAGCGCCAGTAAACAGCTAGCAAACTGTACCAAACTTCCTGTGGTCATCCGTAGTATTGCTCTCTCCAGTCCCACTACATGAGATACCAAAGCTGACAAACCAGTATTGTGGCCGTGGGCTGTAGGCTGCGTTTCTTTGTTGACATCAGCACCAATGGGGAAATGAAGAGCACACAGTTATTTTCGAAATGCCAGTCAAAGTCCAATTTTCCCAGCCATTGTTTCTCCTCATGTCTATCTTTCATATTTGTTACCACTTCACACAGAAACATTCAACATTCAAATAACATTAAAACATTCAAATAACATCAAAATAAGATACAACATAATGCTATTTATTGGCGATTCCCCTGTTTTCGCCCCCAAATGAATAGGTGCCTCAGTAGGTGGCTATGTGATTATTGGTTATTACATGAGACATACCCAGAGGTACAACCAAGAGAATAGGCCCTACCAGTAGGAAGCACCAAGTTCTGTCTTTTGCCACTGTTTAGTTTCAAACCACTACAGTTTCGGGTGTTAACAATGACAAAGACAGGAATTAGAAACATTGATGCTCAAAGGATCTTGTTGTTTTGACAAGCATCTGTTTTTGCAGTGGTACCACAAAAAGAAGTAGTGTAGCCCAGTACCAGAGATTCTTTAAGTACTGTATCTTTAAGCACACGTTAAACTAAATGAATATCCTGTGCAATTGTAGCCTGTAATCACACTCCTATGGATTTTGACTTGGCAAAGAAAGTGACCTATGGACGTGTTTCTACCACTGCTTTTTGTGGGAGCTCATGGTTTGGCTTTGCTGTAGTTTGGTATGTAAATCCTGTTTACACAAAAACCCAAAGTCTTAGCCTACTTCATACACAAACACTTCAGATGGATAAGATGTTTTGGAAAATGGGAGGAGAGAACGCACAGCTGTGTCTGTGTTAGTGAGAGAACAACTGAATTCAGACTTTGGCCTCTGTTAGTATCGTCATTGACTTCTGCACAGTGTCTTTTTTTTTCTTTTTTTCTTTCTTCGCTTTGTCAATTTTGTTTTCCATCTCTGCCTCTGTTCTTTGTGTAACCTGATCCCGACAACCCAGTTCCAGAAAGCGAAGCCTTGCTGCCACTAGGGCTGTAATTATACACTCAAGTCACAATTCGGTTCGTATGACGATTTTTGGCCTACGGTTCGATACACCCCACGATTTTTTTTAAAAACACTTTTTTTTGCTTTTTCGTATTTGCCAACACTATTTAATAATAGGTAGAATAAGTTACAAGAGGCTACTAATGGTTCTTAAAAAGATTTTAAAATAATAATGATGATGATTTGAAGCTCACATATCATGTGGTTGTTTTTGGACTGAAGGGTAATAGAACTTTGAAAGGGCGTATCACAATACTGCCTTCTTGCACTGTGATACAGTATTGTGACTGTGTATTGTGATTTCACTATTCGACACAATATCGTTACAGTCCTACAGTAACTTGAAAGACATTTTATCCATCCAACCCCCTTTTTGATCCTGCTGATGAGCATAATAAAGTAATCAAAGCGGATAAGTTAAGCCATCTGTGTGTTTCGGTGTATGTAACCGCGTGGAATAAGTCTTCCTTTTTCCGGGAGCCAGAGGAAGAGCCCCACCTCTGTAAGCTGATTCAGCTCTGCATCGGCCTGCCTTCGTTCTCGTCCTTACAGCCCTACCTCTCTCTCTCCCTCTCTCCCTCTCCCTTCTCCTCACACTCATTCCTCTCCCTTCCCTTCCCTTCTCCTCTGTCTGCCTTGCCCTGCCCTGTCCTGTCCTGTCTTCTCTTCCGCTCTGCAGATAAAGGGAGAGGCGGAAGCGTTTGCCGTGGAGGCCAAGGGCCGTGCTGAGGCCGAGCAGATGGCCAAGAAGGCCGAGGCCTTCCAGCAGTACCAGGAGGGAGCCATGGTGGACATGCTGCTGGAGAAGATACCCCTGGTCAGGACCACGCTCCCTCCCACGCTTTTTAAATCCTCTATTTTCAAAATAATTACCATATAAATAAATTACATGGCTGTCCTCAGGCTTTGCAGTGAGTTACAAAATCCAACAAAACCTTAAGTTTCCCTATCCCTCCATCCCTCCCTCTCAATGTACAGTAGGACCATGTATATAGGATAATGTCTCTTTAGTACCACACAGGCCTATTGATCATTCATATTTACACAGTCAGACATATTTTAACACAGATGTAGTGATGATTGATTTATTATTGATACAAATATTTTCGTCTTGTAAAATTGCGAGATTTATGAAACAAAACTAGGTGTTGTGGAGGGGTCCTACTCCAGACTGTGGGAGAAACTCATCTAAATACTTTTTTTGACTAGCCGAGTTTTGTCTGGACTGGAGAAGAGACGAGATGTTTCAGTTGTGAAATTTCGAAGACTTGGCAGTAAATTACGTTTCTTTTGCACTTTGCACTCCCGCCCCGCAGATGGCAGAGGAGATCACCAAGCCCCTGTCGAAGACCCAGAAGCTGACCATGGTGTCCAGTGGAGGCTCTGAGGTGGGCGCGGCCAAGCTGACGGCAGAGGTGCTGGACATCATGACCAGGCTGCCAGAGACCGTGGAGAGACTCACTGGAGTCAGCATCTCACAGGTGAGCTGAAACTGCAGGCTAGGATGCACTGGTCCTGACAATTCTAGACTCTATCAGGTAAACGGAAAAAAGGAGGCCAGACTCCTCTGTCGTCGAACAGTTAAAATCTGAAGACTGCGTATGTTTTTCAAGGTTTTATGTTTATTTATGTTTTATTTTATTATTATTTTTACCTTATGTTTTATCTTAATGTTTTAAATGTTTTTTTTTACTCTAATTCATTTCCCTGTTTTCCTTTCATTTACATTTGTTAACTTTGTGAAGCACATTGAGTTGCACCTGTGTATGAAATGCGCTATATAAATAAACTTGCCTTGCCTTGCCTTGCCTAGGTTCCGGGCCTATCTACCCAGCGTAGCCTATCTGCCCGTGCCCGGCGTAGCCCGTCCTGAAAGCTGTGTTACTGGTCGAATAGACCAGCCGCGACGCGATTGAAGCGTCAGAGAATCGCTTCGGTGCAGCAAGAGCGATACGAGCGATTTGAAGCGACTAGAGTATGTCAGTTGAAAGCAGAACGCAAGCATTCCAACATTCCCTATTGGCTGCGGTTACTGACCTCTATACAGTCATTGGCTCTGGTGGCTTGTCGCCGAGCAGCATCATAGCTCATTTGCGTATTATTGCCGAGCCTTCAACTACAAACTGTCGCACTAGTTGCGCAAATCGCTTTTGTCTCTTCTGTCGCCATCGATTCAATACAAAGTCAATTACTTCTGTCGCTCGCCTCGCTCGCCTCGCTCTTGTCGCGGTTGGTGTATTCGTTCGGTTAGTCTCTTACCTTGATGTCTTAACTTGAGCAAGCGGTAATACTTTTAGAAGAGGCCCGTGGCGTTGTTGTGATGCAAGGATAAACCTGCAAGTGTCTTTTATCAGGAGGTTTACATGACACCTCAGGACGTCAGTCAGGGACTGTCAGGAAACCTGAAACTAGCTTCTAAGCTAGAGTCTGGTGCAGGTCATTTTCTTTCATTTGTAATTATTAATGTGCTTTGCTCATGGTCCCTGACTGAAAATAAATCAAATAAACTAAACATTGTTTGTTCAATCTGACTGCAATATTCTCTCAGGATGAGAGAGTGTTTGAGTGTATGTGTCTTTGTTGAAATGCACCAAAGCACAATGACGAGATGTGCAGTAGCAGTACATTTCAGCAGGGTGAGGAGTGAGCTGCTTCTCTGCTCTTGTGGAATTGATCAGTTCTGTCTTTTGGCACAATGACAAAAACCAATAGACCCTCCCATTAGGGAATAGCTCCGTGACATCATTTATCTCTTCTTTTTTTCTAATAAGAAATGTTCTCTCTCTCTGTCTCTGTCTCTGTCTCTCTCTGTCTCTCGTCGCTATTTTCTCTGTTTCTCAGGTTACTGGAAAGAGGGGCTAGAGCCATGACTGAAGAAGGGCGTGCTAACTAATCAGCTGAGATGATCTTTCTCCTAGTGTTTATATGTGTGCATTTCTGCCTATCATTTGGCTGTAGATAGAGAGCCTAAATGCTTCATTTAACTCTGATAACATTATGAAAGCAAATGTATGGGACCATCGGTCTTTTTATTTCTTATTGGGCCATTGTCAATGTAGTGAAGTCTGGAGAGGAGAGAAATACAATAGAAGGAATAACGAAGAAACATCTCATTGTGCTGCCTGAAGAGAAACGTATTTTACTTGTATACCTACAAATATATGTATTATTATATACATTTACCTTATTCATTGCATAACAATTCAGAATGTTGTCATCTCATGCATGTGTAAAGTGTGATAATCAACTTCACTGTTGTTGTCATAGTAATCAGATCTTCCATGGTAATCTCCACTCCTGTACCTCAGACAGACTCTCACAGATTTTAAACCCTTGCTACTTTATATTTACACGCGTACAGTACATATTCAAAATTGTTATGCAAGACAAACTGACCAAACCTTCCGTTTTGATTTTATTTCCAAGTGCCTGTGTATGATGACACTTCAGCGCAGGTTTTCTCTACCAAAGTACTGAGAACATTGTAGTGAATGTTCTCATGATGGGATTTAAATGCATCAGATGCGCAATACAAAGCATATGAAAGGTTTCTTGGGGAATCTCGTAATCTGTGACAAGTGTTGTGTGGGTTGTGCCTTTGTCTGTGAGCAGCGAGCAATGTCGCGTCATATTGTGACGACATGTACATCATTTCTCAAAGAAGAGTTGGCCTGTGGGGAGAATGTGTATAATGGTGTGAAATGACTGCTATGGGTTTTGTTTTTTTTGGCAAAGCAAGTGTATGTTGGTTAAGTTGTGTGATGAGCTGGAGAAGGAGAGGTCTTGGTGATGATTGCTGTTCAAAAAGATAGAACAGGATGTGAGGAAAAGAACACTTTCCTCCTATAGCCCACTTCCTTTGAAATCTAGGTCAAACTTTGCCTTTTTCAAACAGCAGTGTCAAGTGGTTTGTGAAGAAAGTGCTCTGAACTTCAAACTTGAATGCATGGATTCCTACTGTAAGTCCTACGTTTGTGGTTTATTAGTGTTATTGTCAAAGCTGTTTTTTGAAAAAACGAATGCCTTTTGAAACCTAATGCAATTGCTGTTTACATGATTTCTCACCAAGTGCCACAAACTCAACATCACCCTGTTGATGCTCCTGAGATCATAACCCAAACACAATGTGCTCTGTTTTTTGTGCAAATTCTGCTTTTGAATGGCACTGTGATTTTTTTTTTTTTTTACTGTTTCAGTATAATTCTGGCTTAGCATTCATAGTCCCATTTTGAACTCCATGTTTTCCTTGGTTTTATTTCAGTGCTTAATTTCTTCTGGTGTTCTGTCTTCTGTTTATTCATAGTTAATTTTGTACATTGCCTGCCAAAATACTTGGTTGCCTATCTTCATACAAAATGGTGATTTTTTTGTTTTGTTTTGTTTTGTTGTTGATGCAAAATGTTACACTTATTATCTTTATGTCCTAACAAATATTCAATAAATATGTGGAGCGAGCTCCACCTCTGCTCTGACAGACTCTGACTGTGTGAAGACCATGATTGCTGACAGCCAGGGGGGCAAAGGGGTCTCTTGTCCCGCCCCCAGGGAGAGAGGGGGCCCAGAATTGGATCCTCAGTACATTGTATGTATTGGGGTTGGGGCCCAGGGAGAGAGGGGGCCCAGAATTGGATCCTCAGTACATTGTATGTATTGGGGTTGGGCCCAGGGAGAGAGGGGGCCCAGAATTGGATCCTCAGTACATTGTATGTATTGGGGTTGGGCCCAGGGAGAGAGGGGGCCCAGAATTGGATGGATCCTCATTACATTGTATGTTTTGGGTTTGGGGCCCCTTCATGTGTCTTTGTCCCGGGCCCAGCCAAAGCTGTCAGCGGCCCTGGCAGTTGGCGTGATTAGAATCTCTGGAGTCCACTCGCCGCCTGGCCAGCTGAAATGGCATGCCATCCCATCATCTACTGGAAAGACAAACATGCCTCTTCCTCCCTGAGGGGCGTCTCCAATTGTTCTCATTAGTGTATTACTATACTAAGGATTGGGAATATCACACTGCAGGAACACATGATCTAAAGCATTCTGAGTGAAAGGGAAATTTCTGCTTGTAATCATTCCACTTGTGAGCTGGACTCACTCCCCAATTGTCCAAAACAAATACCTACATACTTGAACAAGTTTTTGGCGGTGTTCTTGTATTGGGCATCTTTGACGTACAACTCAGTTTTTCACTCACAGTAAAAAGTATTACGTCATTAGTTTTGATCTAAAAAGTTTACCTTTATTGAAACATCTACAAAAATAGACAATGCAATGAAATTACAATGGCATCAGTAGGCAGCAAGGCAGCATTCTACACAGAAACGAAGACCCCAGAAACAGAGAACAAAGATTTCCATATATTAGTGAACAAGAATCTGTCCCAGTGAATATTTACACACTTTTTTTTCAATGTCTCGGAGATGTAAATAACTGACATAAATGAAAACCATAACAAAGTGTTGTAAGTACATATTTATAAAAAAAAGAACTTGATTACAGTGTATCAAAAGCCATTCTTTCCAACATACATGATAAAAGCCATTCACTCACATTCGCTCTTCACATTCACATCATATACTATGTAAATGTTTCACTATCCATCAAACAATCGTTGGCTCGGGTGAATCAAATCCACCACCAGTCGTATGCATAGTACGGACTGTATGCATGAGGGGAATAACACTTGTTAGTGAAGTAAGTTTTAAACAAAGTAACATTGGCAACGTTTGAAATGCATCAAATTCTCAATCGTATTGATTGATGATCTCTCAGAATTAAGGTATACTCACATATGTGTTAATATATCAGTATAACAAATCTGGGGTGCATTTCTGGAAAGCGTAATTGTTAGCAGTTAGCAACTCCGGTAGTTGCCAATGGGAAATTGCATTGCCACCAACAAAGGAGCTAACATAGTTAGCAACTACGCTTTCCAGAAATGCACCCCAGTTGTGTGGCACTGATTTAGGAGAGCATGGAACCATCAAGGCATTTAAAGTGCAGCTGTTTAACAGTTTATATATTACTAAAGGGCGTCGCCTGCCTGCATACAATCAGACACTCGGCTCCCTGTTTGCCTCAGTTGCTTTGCTGCTCCTCTCATATCTGTGTCCATGTCGGGTCTTCTTTTGAGGTCAGCTGGTGCTGACACACGCACACACACATTATATCCAAAATACAATTACCGGTACAACTCTGGTGTTGAGTGTATAACTGCTGGTATCTTTTTAAACCGTGTTGACCTTTCAATCCCATTCAGAGTAGACGGACCCCGGGTCAGTCCACTATGTCCCAAACCTTCACCATCGGGTCTCGTATTGCTGGCCTCATCACTGACCTCAGCCAAGAGACTAAGTTGGCGCCAGTGAGGACAAGCTGAGATGAGAAATGGATGGTAAGGCAATGTCTGAGATGAATGGCAAGTCTGATACAGTCGGTACAGAAGTCAGATGTCTGGCTTTAAAAGACAGACCTCAGGCACAAATCTGGGAGGACAGCAGGGCTTAAACTGGAATATGGCTGGAATACTAAAGCGAGGAAGTGGGAGGGATTATTGTGGACACTGGGAATGGCAGGAGAATCTCCCCAGGATGACAACAATCTGACACTGATTAGAGAAAAGCCTTAAAAGTCAGAGCTGAGATGAAAACACCGCAACAATTGTCAACCAGAAAGGGGGCAAGAGTTCCCCTATAACTCCCCAGAAACCAAGCAGCAGAAAGCTTGAAATTAATCTCATCAAAACCAGTGCACCGTTGCATTGCAGACCATTTTGCCTACAGTTAGTAATGCATTAATGAAAATATCAAGAAAATGATGCTACGTGTACAGTATATTTAGAGTTATTAGAGTTTTGTTTATGTTAACTTGCAACTTCTCTTAAGTATGGTGGTTACAATTCTGTGTTTATTGCTTAGTAGCCTATCACATCCATTTCCCCATAGTTTGTGATAAAACAGTCCAGACCGTATATACGTAGATTGTCAACTGATAAATGAACTGACTTGCTGATAAATGTGCTGGTGATAAGTAATCATGACAGATTCATATACGTACCAACGGCGTTAAGTCCCACATGTTACTACAGTATGCTGGCCTACATCTAGCACCTAGCGATATCACCCACCACCTGTCAGTAAGGTTACATTCGTAAGTATTAAGGGATGTCTTGTAGGTGAAAAGGGGGAGAGGCTGTAAAGGAAACCGATCCAGCGGTGTCTCACAGACCCCCCAAGAGGAGAAAACCCCCCCACAATTTTACAACAGACTCCAGCCGCCTGTCCTCCTGAGGCTCACAGGCCAGAGAGGGGAGGGGAGGGGAGGGCAAGGGTGCCAGTACTATTCCCCCAACATAGAGGACAGGAGAGGGGAAGGGTGCAACTATTGTTCCTTTTCTACCCTCCTCCATCACCTGTTTCACTGTCAAGACGTCTGGTGATGTTATGGGGGAACAGAGTGGAGTCGTCGATGTACCGGTAGGGTCCCTTCCCCTACTCCTGTGTGTGTGTGTCGGTGTTATAGCAGGAGTCAAACAAAGGCTTTCTCTCTCTCTCTCTCTCTCTCTCTCTTCTTCTCTTTTCTTTGCTTCTCTTTCTCTCTGTGCGTGGGTGTGTCTACACCATGTTCATGGCGTCCTCCGTGAGGAAGGAGTGGATGTGGGCGAAGGAGGGCCTCAGCTTGCAGTCTCTGTTCCAGCAGCTCAGCATCAGCTCGTACAGGCCCTGGGGACACACGGCCGGGCGACACAGGTACACCTGGGGGACACAGGGAAATAATACACACATACACATACACACACCAATATTACATCACTGGGGAGTGGGGACACACGGCCAGCACAGGTACACCTGGGGGACAAGGTAAATACGTAATACACATACCGTAATCCAAAAAGTCAGAGAATGCGTGTACATCAGAAGCACAGGTAAGGCAAATGAAAGGAAAATAAAGGTCCGCCGCACTGTTTGATGCTCCCAAAAAAGTTGGAGTCCGAAACATTGTGCTATTACATTTTTAGGAGCATCAAACAGTGTTGCGGACCTATATTTTCCTTTCAAATATTACATTACTGGGAGTACCTGGCCAGTATGCACAGCTACTACACCTGTAGTGATGTGCAAGGCATACACAACACTGCAGTACCTCATGGCTACAGAGGTAAGGGATGTTGTAATTGATGTAACTGCGTAACACTAAGGCGTAATTAAGGTGTAAATAAGGTGTAATACTTGTAGATGTCAGGATACTACAGATTTAAATGTTTGAGAGAGAGAGAGACAGAGATATTGTTTTCTGTGTGCATGTGTAGATTCAAGATTCTAGATTCTTTTTATTGGTCCCGAAGGAAATTTGTCTTGGACATACATAGCTGCCACATAACCCACAACACTGATACACATGACAGCAAAAAAAACCCCACACACTCACACATAAACATGGCATTACAAGGATGAGGAGAAGTGTAGCCTACCTGTCTGCCGTGGTCCCTGAAGAACTCTCCAGCGTTGTCGATGACCTGCTCGTCAGTCAGGTTGCAGTAGGGCTGCTCCTGACACATGTTCAGCATCTCCCAGAGCGTCACTCCAAACGCCCACACGTCACTGGCCGTGGTGAACTTGCCCTGCAACACACAGTAGGCAGCCGTGGCCAAGTGGTTAGGCAGTTGGTCTATCGAACTTCTGGTTGTGGGTTCGAATCCCACCTGACCTCTCCCTACACCCCCATCCATGGCTGAAGTGCCCTTGAGCAAGGTACCTAACCATACATTGCTCGAGAGACTGTAACCAAAACCCTGAAAAATAATAACTGTAAATCGCTTTGGATAAAAAAATTGTAAGCTAAGTGTAATGTGTAATAATAATGTACCACACGCAAACAAACACACACTTGGTCAACACGAGAGAGACGCATGAGAATTTGGTCAATACATGAGAAAATGAGTTCACGTGTTGCTCAGACACACTGTACTCAACGTAGTTATTCCCCATTGTGAAATGTCTTTTGCAGTCAGTGCAGTGCAGGGCGGCTAGTGGTAGTCATGGGTAAGCAGGTAGGGCGTCAGATTTATAGCCCAAAGGTTGCCGGTTCGACTCCCGACCCGCCAGGTTGGTGAGGGGAGTAATTAACCAGTGCTCTCCCCCATTCTCCTCAATGACTGAGGTACCCTGAGCACGGTACCGTCCTGTCGCACTGCTCCCTTTCGGGCGCCATTGGTGGCTGCCCCCTTGCATGGATGAGGCATAAATGCAATTTCGTTGTGTGCAGTGTACAGTGTGCACTTGTGTGCTGTGGAGTGCTGTATCACAATGACAATGGGAGTTGAAGTTTCCCAGTTGGGCTTTCACTTCACTTGTGGTTCAAAAGTGATACTGCACTTTAGCTCCCCCCAGTGTCAGCAGGCTAACACATGAATCAAAATAAAGTGAATATGGGGGCTTCAAAAGAATTAAAATGAGAAACGTATTTTGAATAAAATGTTTTCATAATATTTTGTGACATATCAGGAGGTTACTTTTTCAAGCATACTTTACTTGTTTCATTTGACTAAGTTTGTGTTTCAGTCCCAGACACACACACACACATGCACACACACATGCGCTTGCACCTCCCGTAGGTGTTGGTTCTGAATCTCTCTCACCACGAAGATGCACAGATATGTTTATGAGCCTCATACATACTATGCACCTATGATCTACATCAGGGATGGGCAACTTTCATGATGAGGGGGGCCACATTTTTTCAGCGCCACTATCAGAGGGCCACATGACCACGAACCTGACTGCAACTCACAGAGTTCGAGGTGCAGTTGGTTGCTCACTGACTGCAGATATCATTTGGAGGGAATAGGAGTGTTCTCTATCGTCTAACAGTGTAATTTCAACTGATTTAGTCAGCAGTAGTTTGAAAAATCTGGTCATTATTTCTTTCATTCTTTAATTATGTTTTATCTAAGGGCCACACTGAGTGAGGAGGCGGGCCGCATGTGGCCCCCGGGCCTCCAGTTGCCCATCCCTGATCTACATCAGTGGTTCTTAACCTTTTTTCTTAAAGCACCCCCTTATTTGTGCCAAAGACAAGCCGCGCACTCCCAAACCAACCTTCTACACGTGGATACGCACTGACAAAGGATTGAAGTGATTCATTACAATGATTCTTGATTGAGACACTAATCAATATCGTAATGCATTTACATGGGGACCAAAACATGTATTCATTTGGTTTTGATATGGGCTAATTATAATGTTTGCAAGCCGAGTTTTGGTCACAACCTCAGCACAAACAAAATTTTGTGCACTCCCTGAAATGTCTGGCGCACCCCAGGTTAAGAACCACTGATCTACATGGCCCAGCTGTCTCTGTCTCACCATGAGTATGCACTCCCAGGCCATCCAGCGTATGGGCAGCACGGCGCGCCCCTGGATGCGGTAGTAGTCTCCGGCGTAGAGGTTGCGACTCATGCCGAAGTCAGCGATCTTGATCTGGCGCTCGCCGCTGCGGTCGTCCTGTTCGCCGCGCTCGCCCCCCACCAGGCAGTTCCGCGTGGCCAAGTCCCGGTGCACAAAATTCAGGGAAGACAGGAACTTCATGCCGGAGGCTATCTGACTGGCCATGGAAATCAGAGCTGGGTAGCTAATAAGACACAGAAGCAGAGAGGAGTGGGGAGTTAAACCATAGATTTTCAATCTGACAACCAAGATAAAAGATATATATATCTACACAAATATTTCTAGGTATCAGCAATGCAACAAAGTGAAATCAATTCCTGTCATCTAAATGAGAGAGACATTTTTCCCATTACATTACACTTAGCTGATGCTTTTTATCCAAGGCGACTTACAGCTATTATTTTTCAGGGTATTGGTTACAGTCCCTGGAGCAATGTGGGGTTAGGTGTCTTGCTCAGGACTTCAGCCATGGATGGAGTTTTTTTTTCAATTTTATTTTTTAGGGAGAGGTCATGTGGGATTTGAACTTACAACCCCCAGATTGAAAGACCAACTCCCTAACCACTAGGCCACGGCTGCCCAAACCTGCCCATCAAACTTTCATTCTGAACCATCACTAGTCTTCCAGAGGAGCAGCTTTCAGGCATGCAACCTAGTCATACTGATCTCAGAAGAAGCTTTTTATGATCCGTTTCCTCCTGATCATTCTTCTCTGGTTAAACTGTGACTGAAATAGTTTCCAGGAAACCACACCTGCTCTACCTGACTGGGTCAGTGTTGTGTTGAACTCACGCCTGATGAAGATCCGGAGCACTTTTGGAGCAATGGTGCAGTGTGCAGATGAAGCTTTTTCCACTGAGCAGCACTGATAACCCATTACAGCTCTCAAGTTTAGATTCATTCAAGTTTAGATGTTTTAATTCTTTCAAAAGTAAATTCAATTTGTGTAAAATATTCATGACACGATTATAACAAAGTCATACAATTTCATAGAACAAACAGCCATGTCAGAGATAAAGTCACACATGCACACACATACGCACGCAGTACTTAATTTTCTACTTTGATCTTCAGACATATCACTGTTAGGGGTGGTGTAAATTCACTGAAAGAAAGAGTTACAAAGGGTCCACAGAGAGTTCATCAAACACTGATGTGATTGTCTACTCAGCCAGTAATCTAATTATTACATTAAACTTTGCAATGTGTTGTCTGCCTGTGGGTGTGTGTTGATTACGTCTGGCTCAGTACCTAATGGCTAGCATGTGACACTGTGTGTGTGGGAAAGAGGTGTGCGCAGTTGAGTTTATGAAATAAATGATAGAAGTCCGCAACACTGTTAATGCTCCCAGGGAGCATTAACAGTGTTGCGGACTTCTATCATTTATTTCAGTTACTCTATTTTGTCCAGCACCTGTACCACTGATGTGCGCGCATTCTCCACCTTCCTCGCAGTTGAGTTTATGTCTTAATAGAGTCAATTTGAGCTTAAGCCTTAAGTGAATATGTGCGAGTGTGCTTTGTGTGCTTTGTGTGTTTGTTGTATGTTGTTGCGCTGAGTGTGCTTTTACATCCACGTACGACCCCCATCCTAATACCTAATGGTGGACGTGTTGTGCTGTGTGTGTGTGCATTAACATCCACGTAAGACCCCCATCCTAAAAGTGAATATAAAGCAAAGTCTTTGCTACAGATTATTATTTCTACAGTTAACATCCACCTGCGACCCACATCCTAATACCTGATGGTGAGCGTGTTGTGCTGTGTGTGTGTTAACGTCCACATACAACCCCCATCTTAAAAGTGAATATGAAGCCTAATAATATATAATTGATACATAAAGTCTTTGCTACAGATTAACATCTACGTACGACCCTGATCCTAATACCTAATGGTGAGCGTGTTGTGTTGTATGTGCGTTAACGTCCACGTACGACCCCATCCTAAAAGTGAATATAAAGTCTTATAATATATAATTTTTAATATAAATATCTTTAATATCTTTGCTACAGATTATTATTTCCTATAACTGATGGTGGGCGTGTTGTGCTGTATGTGTGTGTTAACATCCACCTACAACCCCCATCTTAATACCTGATGGTGGGCGTGCTGTGTTGTGTGTGTGTTAACATCCACGTACGACCCCCATCCTCATACCTGATAGTGGGCGTGTTGTGCTGTGTGTGTGTTAACATCCACGTACGACCCCCATCTTAATACCTGATGGTGGGCGTGCTGTGTTGTGTGTGTGTGTTATCATCCACGTACGACACCCATCCTAAAAGTGACTATAAAGCCTTATAATATATAATTTATAATATAAAGTCTTTGCTACAGATTATTATTTCCTATACCTGATGGTGGGTGTGTTGTGCCGTGTGTGCGTTAACATCCACGTGTTGGTCTGTATGTGTGTGTTATCACCCAGTGAGCAGACGCAACGTCTTCTGATTGGCTTAGCAGGTGTCCTTTATTCCCCGGTAGCAGGACACCTATGATGTCATGCGGGCGTGCGGGCGTTCAAGTTGCTTCTTCTCTAACTTTCTGGAGAAGTGCCGTTACTAGTTCTATCGCATCTTGTTGTCTAGTCAAGACCGCGTTGTTAGTTCTATCGCATCTGGTTGTCTAGTCAAGACCCCGTTACTAATTCTATCGCATCTGGTTGTCAAGTCAAAACCCAGTCGTCAATTCTATCGCATTGGGTTGTCAAGTCACCAACATTCTGCGCGCGTCCTTACATGCCTCCGATAGAGGCGCGTCTCACTAGATTAGAAAGTGGTGCCCATGGCAACGTACCAAGCGCAGTGGTGAATCTACCTTCTCACGAAGCCATAGATCAACATATTAATAAATTAGTACTTAAATGCTGGTAACCGGGTGATAAGCGGAATAGCGGCCTTCGAGGTGTCCCGATATCAAGGGAAAATGGACTTGGCGAAGCGAACAGCCCTTCGGCTGCGCCGTCGGGCTGTTTAGAACGCTCCGCCTCGTCCATTATTTCCCTTGATATCGGGACACCTCGTCGTCCGCTATTCCATACTTAACGTCCATGTAGACCCCCTTCCTAATACCTGACGGTGGGCGTGTTGTGCTGTATGTGTGTGTGTTATCACCCCATCCTAATACCTGACGGTGGGCGTGTTGTGCTGTATGTGTGTGTTATCACCCCATCCTAATACCTGATGGTGGGCGTGTTGTGCTGTATGTGTGTGTTATCACCCCATCCTAATACCTGATGGTGGGCGTGTTGTGCTGTATGTGTGTGTTATCACCCCATCCTATTCCTAATACCTGATGGTGGGCGTGTTGTGCGAGGGCCCCGTCTTGTCCAGCAGCATGCGGTGCGAGAGGTGCTGGTTGAGGTCGCCGCACTCCATGTACTCGGTGACCATGCAGAGCGGGTCGCTGCTCACGCACACCCCCAGCAGCCGGATGATGTTGGGGTCCTTCAGCCGGGACAGGATCTTCACCTCTTTCAGGAAGTCGTTCCTGGACAGAAAACAATGCAACCGAGATTACGCAGGAACAGGAAAGAAAAAGAAAACGGACAATGGGATTACCACAGGAAAACGCAGGATGTGATAAAACTCCGGAATACAGCTCAACAGTGGGCTATAA
>NC_085861.1:19066834-19079334 GCF_034702125.1 Engraulis encrasicolus | reverse complement strand
GACAATGACAAACTACTTAACGTTCACACAGAGCCAACAACAGTATCACATCAACATACTTTTAGGAGTTACTTTATGAGTTACAGCAAAGTGATATTGATTACTTGGGTAAGTGAAAACACCCACTCAAAGAACAAACAGCACCAGTCAAGCACACATACACAAGTGATGGGATGGATGGATGGATGGATGGATGGATGAAAGAATGGATGGATGAATGTGAAACAGTAAACTCATGCATATTCAATTAAGGAGATGTTAATTACGCTAAAAACACACATCACCCTGACGTTTCACACATTCGCTCTACTAACTGCTAGATTGCACAAAATCATTATTGATGATGTTTGAATGAACTGAACTTTTTCTTTTTTGTTGTTTTTTTGTGTGATCATTTTTTATTTACAACAATTATGGTATTTAACACAAAGTAAATATCTTTGCTTGAAGAACATTTGCATGTACAAGATCCTCATGTAGAGGTACAGTATTTATGTCTTTTGTCCTTAATCACATCAATTTAAATCAATTATGTATATAGCATGGGCTATAAGTAGACCATGCTATGGTTTTTATTGTTTTTTTAAGCCATTGCATATCTTTCTTCTGCCTTCATCCTGGCTACTCTTATCTATTCTGTGAGTGACCATCTTGTCTTTTCAAAGGGTGTCCATTGACTGACCTCTTTTACCACCCCTGCTATAAAAGGCAGTAAGAACCCCCATCAGCATCCTCTAATTGATCCGCTATCCGTCAGCTACTTCCTGTCTTCTCTGTCCTATCTCTGCTCTGTGTTGCCCATGGCAGGCCAGGGGTGCAGTAGGCTCCCGTCTCGAGGCGTTATTTATTTGAAGGCTACATTTGCCCTTCTGCACTTCCTTCTTCCCCAGGATGTGTGTTCTGCTGCCCCATGTGCACCCCGCGCCCCATGCCCCGCACCCGACTCCCCGCATCCGACTCCTTGCGCTCCACTCCACTCCCCCCCTGGCTGGCTCTTACCCTGGGGCACATTCTGGGGCTTTTCCTGAGCGCTGGGGGCGTTTGTCAGCCAGCTGGGCACATACCTCGCCTCTGACAGGAGAAGGTGATAGGCTGGGTTGTTTAACAGCAAGGCTGGGATGAAATACATACATACACAACACAAACCAAACACAAACAACAACAAAACACCACAAACACAAAACAACAACAAACACAAAACCACAACAAACATACCACAACACAGAACGACACAGCACAACACGACACGACACAACACAACGCAGCACAACACAACACGGCAAGACAACACAACACGGCAAGACAACACAGGACAAAGCACAACAAGGGACGCAAAAACGACACAAGACCCAACACAGATGACAACAACAGAGAACACAACACAACACAACCGTTAGGGTCAACACAGCATACCAGTTATAGCCAGAGGGATGCAGGTAAGTCAAGCAGCATTGCATTGCATAGCACACCAGAGTCACAGGTCATGTCACAGGCAAGGTTAACACAAAGGCAGGCAGTTAATAAACAACTCAATAATGCAAAAAATAAACTTGATGTGTATTTCTCAGTGTGTGTACTTGTTGTGTTTGTACGTACACAAACACTAATGTGCGTACAGTACGCATATTTCTATGTATGTGCGTACATTTGAGTATGTGTATGTGTACATGTGCATACGTGTATAAGTTGAGCTTTGCTTTGTCTGCCTGTTGGTGTGTACAGCAGGCAAATCTTTTCAAATAAAGCGCACAGACAGCATGCCAACCCCCTGTGGCATTGTAAACCTGGAGGAATGCTCTCTCTCTCTCTCTCTCTCTCTCTCTCGCTCTCTCTCTCCCTCTCCTGCTCTCCCCTCTCTAAGCCCCCCCCGTTCCTGTGTGTCTACATTCGGCTCTATCTCCCTATCCCTGCTCCTGCAGCAACAATAAGGCTTTTGTGTCTGGCTGCAGGCATTGGCTTTGAGCCCCCCTTCCACCCACAACCACCAGCACCACCACCGCCGCCGCCGCCACCCCCAAAAGATTACCTTTTAATCGGGCAACTATGCAGGGCAGGCCGGGCTCTACTTCTCTTTTTACGCTTTGCCCTTCAAAAAATTGCACGTAGCTCTGCGCTTTCTTTCCCCCGCTCGGCACCGCTAGACAACCCTAATGTGCTGACTGGGCCGAGCAGGCTTCCGTGATATAACACATTAGTCGGATAATAAGAAGAATTCCAATCGGCCAACTTTTCCATTCAGCGTCTCGCGGTGCGGGCCGGGCACAGCACGGCGGCTCTCTTTGGGGTGTGGGCTTCATCTGTCTTGGCATTTACGGTGTTTCCTTCCAGCTAAATACACATATATCTCCGGCCCATACTACTACATAGGCACTTACATTACGCATGTGTCCTCCCTTTCCACTCCGCTTAGGACCACCCATGTCTGTAGCGATGCATATTGGGTTAGGCAGATCTTGCTTCCTGAAAAGCAGTGCGTGCGCATGTGTGTGCATGTGTGTGTTTGCCTGCGAGTGTGAGCACGAGTGTGGGTGTGTGTGCCTGTGAGTGTGTTCACAAGTGTGTGTGTGTGTGTGTGTGCACGAGCCTGGAAGGACGGGCTCACCTGTGCGGTCGCAGTCAATTGTGTGTTCTGTATGCATGCAAGTGTGTGTGTGAGAGAAGAGAACATGTGTGAGTCTGCGCCTGTGTGTATGTATGTGTGTGTGTGTGTGTGTGCGTGTGTGCGTCTACGCCTGTGTGCGAGTCTGCGCCCGTGTGTGTTTGTGTGTGAGTCTGCACCTGGGTGTGTGTGTGTGTGCGTGCGCGCATGTGTGTGTGTGTGAGTCTGCACCTGGGTGTGTGTGTGTGTGTGTGTTTGCGTGCGCGCATGTGTATGTGTGTGTGCTGTTCAGCCTCAGTCCTCCTCCAGGTCCCAGCCCCCAGCTCCTCACCTGTGCTGTCACAGTCTTCCCTGGGCCTGAGCAGGGCGCTGGGCTCCTGGTACTCCCCCTCCCCCCCCTCGCGCTCCCTCTCCTCGGGGAAGGTGTGGATGCGCTGGTAACGGCTGGAGTAGCTGTGGGTGTTGTTGATCACCACGTTGTCAGACGGCACCGACAGGTGGACGCGCAGCTCGTCACTCGACATGCTGCCCTGAGCCTGAGAGGGGGAAATATGCAGCAAATATATGCATTTATATACGTATATATAAAAAGTTCATTAAACGCTGCACACTGGATACTGCTATTTTTTTTTTTTCTTTATTTTTTGGAGCGAACAATGCGCTACGCCCAGTGCAAGTTTCCTTGCAAATCGACGTATCCATCATTTTTGACTTTCACATTTTATACCGGAAAAGACTGCTCAGAAGTCCTATGTGTGAATTCCTGTCATTCAAATATTTTGAGTTTTTAAACCTACATAAAACGGAATACTCAATACAAAAATGTCAATTTTCCAAAATGGATATACACCATTTTGGAATGAAACTCTTCAAATATATTCAGAGGTTCATACGTACAGTAGAGTTCATGGCATGACATAAAACCCAAAACACAACAGGCATGGAAATACCTAACAACAGAATCTACATTTCACAGCCATTGAAATGTTTGTTCCAGCGGCTCACTCAATCAGTTGATTCCAGTTGGCATAAGTCTTCAGCTGGAGGAGCTAATTAGGGAAATTGCTTGTATTACTGTAGGAGTCAAAGCAGGTGATGTGATCCAAGACTGTAGCCTCTGAAGTCACGGAGAGACAAAACAATCCCCCACCCCCCACACACACAAATGTACATTCATACTCATACTCACACACACACACATGCATCCACACACGCACGCATGCACGCACAAACACACACACACACACACACACACACACACACACACACACACACACACACACACACACACACACACACACACACACACACACACACACACACACACACACACACACACATTCCTGGCCCGTGTGGTGTCTGAGTCTGACCTTGCCCAGTATCTTCTTCCAGTACTGCCTCCACAGGATGACAGCTATGACAGCCAATAGCAGCAGGATGATGCCCACCAGACAGCCAATCAGGATGGCCGTATGGCTGCTGTCGTACTTGGCGACGGGAACGCCAGCCCTGGGGGTCATGGCCGCCATGTCCACCCCTGGGGATATAGAGGTGAAGACGGGGGTAAGACGCATAACATTGAAAGAAAAAAGGAAATGGAAATAAACAAGGAATTTTCAAAGCTTCAACCAGGATTTGTTTGCTCCATATTTTTTATTCTCAGGCAATCTTAACTCCGATGTTTGGGTTAATGGACCTTTCCTTAGACGGTAAAAAAAAAAAGTGGGAGGAAAAAAAACAGTTTCAAACTGACTTTTTTTTTTTTTTACAGAATGTCTAATGGACTAATGGTCCTACACCTAGGACAAAAAACTAGGATGTGCGAGCTTTAAGCACTTTCAGAGATGAGGGAGATGAGGGAGGGATGGAGAAAGAGAGGAGATGAGGGAGGGATGGAGAGATGAGGGTGATGAGGGAGGGATGGAGAGAGAGAGGAGATGAGGGGATTAAAGGGAGGACAGGAGAGGGTCTGGCATGAGGGCCGGGGTGAGAGGTTAAGTGGGAAGGAGATGGGAGTAACAGGATCATGTGTGCATGCATGCGTGGGTGTATGCGTGTGTGTGTGTGGGGGGGGGTGTTTGTGTTCGTGCCTGTGTGTGTGTGTGTGTGTGTGTGTGTGTGTGTGTGTGTGTGTGTGTGTGTGTGTGTGTGTGTGTGTGTGTGTGTGTGTGTGTGTGTGTGTGTGTGCGTGCGTGCGTGCGTGCGTGCGTGCGTGCGTGCGTGCGTGCGTGTGTGTGTGTGTGTGTGTGTGTGCATGGATCCTTATTCCTGAAAGGGTGTGGAAATGTGTATGCATCTGTGCCTGTTTATATCAGGTTCTCTAACAGGATATTTGCACGTGTGTTCGAGTGTGTTAATGTGTCACTCAGTCTGTATATTAACAGTGTCTGGATAAATAGGAGACAAAATTGAGTAACAATTGGTCTCATAACTGAGTGGCAATCGGTGTGTATGTGTGTAAGCATATACTTTGTGTGTGTGTGTGTGTGTGTGTGTGTGTGTGTGTGTGTGTGTGTGTGTGTGTGTGTGTGTGTGTGTGTGTGTGTGTGTGTGTGTGTGTGTGTGTGTGTGTTTATGTGTGTGTGTGCATTTGTGTGTGCATTTGTGTGTGTGTGTGCGTGTGCATTTGTGTGTGTGTGTGTGCGTCTGTCTGTGCATTTGTGTATGTGTGTGTATGTGTGTGTGTGTGTGCGCGCATATATTTTTGTGTTTTGACATTACTGTAAGTGCTTGTTGTCAGCCTGTTTTTGCAATGTGGGAACACAGAATACCACAAACTGCTCCGAGCAACAGTTAAAATCATTACCCGTCTAGAGTGTCTTCACTGACTGATCTTTTTCTATATTAGTGTTGTGTTATGTGGTGAGAGTCCCACATTAAAGTAAACTCAGGGCTGTATGAGCCAGCGAATAAATAAACACATCCATACCACTAAGTGATCGCACGCCCTATTGGTGGGGCACAAAGCGTTTGAGCTGTATCTGCTATTGGGACCTAATAAATAACCTTAAGTGAGTGGAAGTGTTTCCCCCTCTGATTGCCCTTTCTAATGCCTAAGAGCTTTATTAAAATGGGGTTGACGTTAAATGAAATGGGTGTGCTCTCTGTAGTAGGGGACATGTTTTTATTTATCAAGGGCGACCACTCCCTTGCCAGAATTGTTTTTTACAGTCATTTAATTAGGGAAAAAAAACAAGAAAGATGAGATTGTTGTGGCTGAATGCATGGTCCGATGGGAACTATTAAAATAGTGCAAATTTTTCAAAAAAGAAAGGGGGGTGGATGGAGGAAGGAATGTGTCTTAATGAAACAGCAAGCAGCGAGGAGGATGGATGGGTAGACCACAACTCCCACAACACCAACTCTGTCTTCATACTTAAGTTGCCCCCTCAAACAACAACAACACACACACACACACACACAGACACTTAATGAGCTGACTTGGAATGCGTTGACTCCTCGTCTGAATACCAGGACTGACGGCAATGTTATTTACTGTGGTGCAAACTAAGTAACCACCGTCCCATTACGCCCACTGCATGCAAATCCACCCTAGCACCACTACAGTACACACACCAACACAAAACACAACATGCAAAAACAACTACCAGTCAATCAGTCACTTCCCACAGACAGACAATGTGGCAATGTCTTACCCACACAGAGTCCACCCACTTATTTTTTTCCTCATGTCCTATTTCTTTTTGGCTTTCTGCATGTACAAATATGCACATGCATACAACACACACACTCACGCACGCACGCACGCACGCACGCACGCACGCACGCACGCACGCACGCACCCACACACACACACACACACAATGCAGTGCTGCCCATGCTCCGAAGCTATTATGCACACACCAGGAGAGAAGAGGAGAGGATTTAAATACACATGCACTTAGAGCGAGACCACATGAAGTGATGCGATTACGGCCCCGTCTGTACCCAGAAACCCCAGCGGGGGGGTGCTGCACTGTGACGCCATGACAACCCACCAAGCCATTCATCAACAAAGCAGGAGGTAGACTACAGTAAGAGCCTAAAACAAGAGCCTATATACCACTTTATCCCTATATAGCACGTTATCCCTCTTGCTGTCTTTTCTCCCCCTTTTGTCTTCCCTGTCCCAGCTCCCTGTGTCTCTAAGGCTCACCTGACAGCGCCTCGGAGACGGTGCTGTTCATCACAGGCTGGGTGGTGGCGGTGGTGGGGGGGTCTGGAGGAGGAACGAGGGATGAAGATGAAGAAGACATGGAGAAAGAGAAGAAACAGCAGTGATGGAGGTGGTGAAAGAGGTGGTGGAGGAGAAACAAAAGAAGAAGGTCGGATGACAGAAACGTTGTATTAAAGTTTGTTGGTGGAATGGACAGTGTGCAGGACTTCTTTACACTTGGAGGAGAAACAAATAAAGAGAGAAAGGGAGGAATATACGGTATGTGAGACTGAGAAGAGTTAAAGAGCAGGATGGATGACTGATACTAGTATGTAACAGTGAGAGCCAAGGCTGCAGAGGAGAGGGGCAGAAGGTGTCTGAGGAGTACAGAGTAATGTGAATGGGAAACACATCTAGAGGCAGACAGAGTTTGGTCTTACTCTGATGCCTTTTTTAAAACACACAGACACAGACAGACAGACAGACAGACAGACAGACAGACAGACAGACAGACAGACAGACAGACAGACAGACAGACAGACAGACAGACAGACAGACACACACACACACACACACACACACACACACACACACACACACACACACACACATATGCGCACACACACACACACACACACACCGACAAAATCCATCCATGGTGCAACCATGCGGACACAACAGGGCGCGAACGGCTCTGGAGACTCACCGGTGGGTTCGCTGGTGCGGTTGGATGCCTCTGGTGTGAGCGAGGGCCGCGGGGAGGTGGCGGACACGGGGTGGGGAGCCGCGGTGGTGGAGGGGGAGACTGGAGGAAGCACCGGGTTGACTGAGGCCGTTTCAGAGAGATCCCCCGCGTATGGCTCTGATGGAGAGGAGACACACGGGAGATAGATGGAAATAGGGGTAATTAGTATTACCGTCGTATAACATTCACAAGCAAAGCTGTATAAAGTAGAAGTACTAGATGTAATAACAACACTACTAGCAGCAAAATGAAGTCCACCAGTGTGCAGTGACTCTTCTTGGTTTCCTTGGATTACTTATGACTGCACTTCACCAGCACCTGGAAACTGTCTGTGCATAGGAGTTTCAGATCTTTAAGTACTATTAACATGGTATTACCAAGTTGAAACTATGTAGTATCATTCATTCCACTAGTGTTGTAATTGCTTTTATAAGAGTACTTCTACTTCTACTTTATACAACTCTGTTCACATGAGCTATCTGTTTGGGAGGCTTGACCAATCCTCAGCGTCAGCAGAAAGAAAGTGTTGCAGAAACAATGGGAAAGATTTGGAGTAATCATACAAGGCAGCACCACAATGAGGGGCTCCGGACTCTGATGAGATGATCTTATGCCAGTTGGGGTAATTCCAGATAAGAATGTGTTGCAGGGAAGTGCCCAGACAACTCCTTTTAGTATTGTCCAGAAAACTTCCAGCTTTCAGTATGATTATCTTAACACTTTAACAATACCTTGCCTCTAAAACACACACAAGAGCAACCTATTTAATCCAAGACACTGGGCGAACTTTCAGGATTTTCTGCAGATTCAAGCACGTTTTGCGAGCAGGAATGATCAAGTTTGCCTCACCAAAGCCGTAATCTGCTTGGCTTGCAGCTGCGAGATGCCGCCCACGCATCCTTCATTGCATACGTAAACAACACGTCCAGAAGAGACCTGTCAGGCCGTGGGCAGCCATCGTAATTTACTGACGTGCATCTGCAGTGATGGTAGCACCCCACAGCCATCCGTCCCCAGCCCATAAACTCATTGCATCAGTTAAACGGCACTATAAAATACTGCTGATTTATCTTTCGATGCTGATGAGCAAGAAAACTGACGTCCGTATGGTTTCTGTCCCCTGAGGGCCAAGTGGTCGATCGGTGACGCATTCCCCTTTACACTGTTAGCAGAGGAATGAGCTGAGGCCGGACCGCTTCTCAGCGAAGGGTGTCTGAACTCTGATAACTGGAAAGTCCCTCAGCGTCAACTCTGACGACATACACAATCAATTTTAACTATGGCCTCCCCTCCATCGCTTCTGATTGCCTGTCAATCACATGTCTCTGCTTTTTTGCCCGGAGAGACTTGTGGTCATCATCTCTCAAGCTTCTTGCATTCATTACAGTTCGTCTCTAAAGTACATAACGTCAGTCAATCTGGCCTGATCTTTGTTTATGTCTTTGGCTCAAATGAGCTCCAAGATGTGTCTTATGAGGCCCATACCACACTCATGAAATATCTGACAAAGTTATGTGGTGCTGGCCCAGCTCTGATCTGCCTCGTACCGAGCAGGCAACTGGGTATTGACAGCTCACAGGCCAAATTCTTCAAAACCCTCCTTTGTCCACAAACACCTCTTAACCTGGCAAGTATAGCTTACTTACCACCTAATAATATGTGTGTAATTATAATATATAATATATGTGTGAAGTGTGATATTTATGCTCTGCATATGCAGCTGGAGATCATTTCGCTTGTGATTAATACTGTAAAGCATGTCTCCTCTACTCTACTTACCAACACCTACATGGATTTTTTTTATGGTCGGTTTTCCTCTAAGGAAAGTTAGTCGCTTTAGCTCAAGGGTGGGGAACAGTTTTCATTCCAGGGCCACTTCAATTTCCTTAAAGGGCCGCAAAAGTCCTCAGAGGGCCGGACTATGAAAACAAACCAGGATTTCCCCCTGCATTTTAGGCCTGTATTGAAGGCAGCCACCTTTACAACAGACCACACCTTCAGTAGGTCCCTTGAAATATAACTTAATTGTATTTCAAATGTAATTTCTAAGATTCCTTTACAAAACATGTCATATTTCATGTGAAGCTGCATAAACAGCTCTGTAAACGGCCCTCGAGACATAGGTTCTCCACCCCTGCTTTAGCTAAAAGTCTCTGTTAGACTAATGTAATGTAACATCACGCCTGTCCACCGAGAGCCATTTTTGACGGCTGTCCATTACCAATACCTACATGGATTTTCATCATGGTTTTCCTCTATTAATGGCAAGTTGGTCACTTTAGCTTAAAGTCTCTGTTAGACTAATGTAATGTAACGTCAGTCCACCGAGAGACATTATTGATTGCTGTCCATGCAGAGCCTTATAATATTGGCTGAATGGAGCACACACTCTCCACTCACCGGAGTAGAAGGAGATCTCGCTGATGAGCAGCCAGTGGTCTGCGAAGGAGAACTGGCAGCGGAGGATCTGTGCGGGCCGGGCGCCCAGCGGAAGGGAGATGGGCCTGGAGGAGGGGTCCTTGAGGTCGGCCAGGGGCACCATGAGGGTGAGCGGAGGGGAGGACCAGGGCTGCAACAGCGTGGGCTTAAACACACACTCCACCTTGTTGAAGACACGCACGCCCTGGGTGTGGCGATTATTACTGTGGACCTGAGGGAGATATAGTATAGAGGAGGAGGGGTGGAGGGCAGAGGGAGGGAGAGAGAGGGGGGGGAGACAGAGACAGAGACAGAGACAGAGACAGATAGAAAGAGAGTGAGAGACAAGAGATAGACAGAGAGAGAGACGGAGAGAGAGAGAGAGAGAGAGAGAGAGAGAGAGAGAGAGAGAGACAGACAGACAGACAGAGAGACAGAGAGGCAGAGAGAGAGAAAATAGGAGGGGGGAGGAAATATCAGGAGAGAGGGAAAGAGAGTAGAGATTTGATATTGAACATGAAAACTGATCTATTTGTTTTGAAGCTCCTGCTCTTGATTCAGACAAGCGTGGCTTTCATGATCAGAGGGCGCTTCTCCCGTCTTGACAATTCCCAGAATTTATAATGAAAAAAAAAACCTGTTTGAACAACAAGCCTCAGCATACTCATCCTCAGCAGTTTTTCAAACACGTCTTGATTAAGGCTTTAAAAAATGAAATGAGTGCTTTGATAACACTGATGTTTTTAAAGTAGATCGTTAAGAGCTGCTAAAACTTGTCCCTTTGGGAACACTGTACTGAGTAAAGCTTGCTGCTTCAGAAAAAACACCACAAGATATGAGAGAGCGTGCTGGTAAAACTGCTCAGCTCAGATGAAGGAAAAAGAGGAAATAAGAGTGAGAGAGCAAGAGCGGAGACGAAGAGGAGCAGACAGGCGAGGAAGCTGATGAAATTGCTTCAGATGAAGGGGGAGAAGGACATGAGGAAGAAAGCGAGAGAGCGAGAGGGAGAGAGAAAGAGAGAGAGAGAGAGAAAGAGAGAGAGAGAGAAAGAGAGAGAGAGAGAGAGAAATATATATATCAGGGTTCATACACTTTTTCACCAATTTTTTTCCATGACTTTTCCATGACTTTTCCAAAACCTTTTTCTGAATTTCCAGGACCGAAAAACCAATGACCAATCGCGCGGGTGTGTATTAGGCTATATTACGTAGCCTATAGGCTATTATAAATATGTAATTACTGTATATATTTATACTATAGACTATGGCATATTATATTATATATTACATAGCCTATATTACAAATATGTAAACAATAAACATATTCATACTATAGGTTATATTTTAGTACAAGCTATAAGCAACCATTATACTTCATGCTGTATTACATTAATTCTGCTATTATTCACCAATGTTATATAATTCGCTTGTCTAATGTACAGTCAGAAATGAAAATGAATAGGCCTAGGCCAGCCTATAGCAAATTAGGTCGTGAAATCATCATGAAGACACATTTGTATCAACATGCTCTCTATGGAGATGGATAAATGCTCATCCTGCCCAAGTAAGAAATCATAGGTCTGCCTACTACACCTGCCTAAGCACAACAGTCCAAAGCTCCTGTAAGAATGATAATGTTGTCATTTGTTGTGGTCGTTGCTGGAGCAAACAAAAGAGAGAGAGAGAGACTGCACTGTTCGTGGCATAGTTCTAGTCTGACGCCCACTCAAGGAGATGCTAGGGTGAGTTTCATTTTGTGTTACAACGATCTGACCGATTTGAAAACAAAGCCACAGATGACTTTTTCAAACTCTAGTCACGCTGCCGTTTATACCGTATTTCAAAACAGGCGCGTCATGCAGACATTGGTAATCGTTTGGCTCGCGGTCAGCTGCACATAGACTACTGTACGGATTTCATGTAATCTTTCAGCACACTGGACAAGTTCACTCGCAGGCAGCAGGTGCATTGCTTATCAATATCAAAATCTCGGGGCTTACCGAAAGCATAAAGGTTCGCTTGGTGCCCTATCTGGCAAATTAAACCAAGACCAAACAGGTCTTAGGATTGTATTCCTTTTGGCATTAGCTACATTTCAGTGGAACCGCTAAATATTTTAAAACGCGTATAACTGCTAACCTGTTAGTAGCTGAGGAGGTAACCGCCTGCTGTATCTTGCCCTTCAGGTGGCTAACAAGTGCCGCTGCTTCGCCCATATCGGACGGACACATCACAACTTTCGTCCTCTCCAGCCATTGTTGATCAACTTTTCAGAAAGTTAAGCCGCGCATTGTTGAAGTAACACTTCGCGACATGCTGTAATATCGTACAGAACCACATTTCTTTTCTAGGATTAGAGCTATGATCACCTCTCACCACCACGCACACACTACATCTAGCTCGCGCGTATCGAGGCGGGTTGCCACGTGTGACTGATTTCTAGCGCCAAAAACGCTTGAAACCCGCCTGGAGCCATTACAACATGCGTTATTTGAAACCCACTCAATTTGGCAACACGTGGTTAGGCAGACGCAGCCTGCACTAGACAACATCTCCACGAGACTTCGGACATTTAGATTTTAT
>NC_085861.1:19056834-19059334 GCF_034702125.1 Engraulis encrasicolus | reverse complement strand
ACACACACACACAGTGCTTGCTTACTCATACACACACATAAAAATTCAAACGCATTTCAAAGCGGAGATAATTACGAGGGAGACCATCATCCAAAGGCATTACTGTAAATACCAAAAGGGAAATGTCTGGTTCAAAGCTGTGGCCACCATTTGGGCTTAATGGTTTAATGTGTTTGTTTTGGTCAATACCTCCTTTTACCCTTGAAGAGCATATTGCAGAAACAAGGCCACCTCCGACATCTCTCCAAGGGTGTATGAAATCAGGTACTTGTTTCTCCAATGCAGCGTGTGGTGTGTGTGTGTCTGTGTGTATGCATTTAGAGCTGCCTGCATGCTACTTGCCTCCCAGCTGCCGGCTTAGTGCCAATATCACTGTAAAACATTGAAGCCAGTTAAACGTAAAAAAGGTAAGTTGCCCTGCTGCCTTAAGTTTGTAAGTTAACTCAACTTGAGAAAGCCTCGAGTTTAGTTAACTTACAAACCTAACCTAACGCAGCAGGACAAATTACCTTTTTACACTTGACTGTAATGTTTTAGACTGTGGAGCTGAGCTGCTAAGCTATTACAACACACTACAGTAGTGGCTCTACTGGGGTCTGGGTTAGGGTTTGGGCCATGTAAACAGCCTGCTGCATGGGTGGGGAACATAAGGCCCGGGGGCCGTTCATGGTCCAGGAGGCTGTCTTATTCGGCCGCCGATATCATTTTAATGTTGTGCAGTTTCACATGAATTTTATATTCTGTAACATAGTGCAGGGGGAAGTCCTTGTTTGTGTTCCTAGTACAGCCCTTGGGGGACTTTATATAATTCTAAGTGCCCCCTCAAATGAAAAAGAACCCAACCAGGTACTCGTTTCTCCAAAGTGAGATGTGGTGTGCGACGTGTGCTCGTGTACAGCTGCATGGCATGCCTGCGTTCCAGCTGCCCTGAGCTTCCTTCAAACCCAAGGCAGCACTGTGCTCGCCAACAGACTCATGGCCAGCAATGCAAACCAAACCACTAACCACAATACAAAGCAAATAAAGATACATTTCTGACAGCGTTATAAAACAAATGGCCCGCAGCCCTGTGCATTCCCTGTGTGGTGTCGTTAGCGTGTTTGTGACAGTGTGTTAGCCGCCTCGCCCCAAGGCAGGGAAGCTGACAGGGTGGGACAAAGGGGTCAGCTGTCACGGGCCCAGGGAGAGATGGGGCCCACAGGCCCCATTCTGGTGGTTTTGTTCCAGGCCCAGCCCAAGCTGTTAGTGGTCTAGCCTAGAGATGTCCCGATCCAGGTTTTTGCACTTCCGATCCGATACAGATATTTTATTTCACTTCCGATCCGATTCCGATACCGGCCGATACCGATACCGGCCTATCGGAGTATTTAAGTTGAAAGTTATTTAGCCTACTTACTTTGTTGTCACAGTCATGTTGAAAAGGGTTTTTACTCTTAGTAACAACTAGCCAACTGAATTAGGTGAATTTGAGTAATACACAATGGTTTTTAATGAGAAACTGACCTGTTTTTTCAGATATTAATAAACACAAAACAGGAAAATGGATCGGAATTCTGGATCGGATTTTTCCGTGCATGCCGATCCGATACCGATCCGCATTTTTTGCCAATATCGGCAGCCGATCCGATCCATCCGATCCGATACGACAACCCTAGTCTAGCCCCAGGGCTTGACTGCGATGCCTCCTACTGACCCGCCTCAGCTCAATAAGCTGGCCTCGGGACATCTACAATGGACAATGGACAATGCGACCAACGCCATGGATGAAAAAAATCATATTGATCATTTGGCTCAATTGGCCCGACCTGACAGATGGCAAAACAACAAAAACATATAAAACAAAGAGAAGATAGAAAACAAACACCCATAATTAAAAAAAAAAAAATTCAAGGAGCAGCCTAATCAAAAGCATTTCCAAATCACACAATGATGGAGTCGGCAGCTTTTTTAGAGCGTTCACTGAGGGGGGCTGTGCACATGCAGTACACATGTGGATAAACCCGTGGAGCCACAGGGTTAGACAACAGAACCTGTCCAAATAACCAACCACACATAACATGGAGGAAAACAGTGAAGGCCTGTCCATTTTCCCCACCAGTGGCGGAAAATTGTACACAAGGCCCCAGGGCAAGACACTAATAAGACCCCCCATACTGCCCAAGTTCCATCAGGGACCTTACCACCAATATAGGAGGACCCTGGGCCCAGGGTCAAATGCCCAGCTAACCCCCCTCATAGCTCCGCCCCTGTCCTTCACACTCACACTCACGCACTGTGGCATTCCATCACACTCCCCAACTCCACTCATGGGGAACGTAACACACTCCATCGCATATCCTGACTGTGGACATGGAAACTGAGAGGGGGGGACAAATGGGTCACTTGTCTCAGGCCCAAGGAGACAGGGGACCCAGAATTGGATCCTCATTACATTTCATGTACTGGGTTTGGGGCCCTTTCAGATGTCTTTGTCCCGGGCCCAGACAAAGCTGTGAGCGGC
>NC_085861.1:19051834-19054334 GCF_034702125.1 Engraulis encrasicolus | reverse complement strand
CACACCTATAAAAAAAATGTTTTTGCCAACTTACCCTGACTCGATGCTGCCGTCATAGGTGGAGTCGTTGAGATAGACGGGAGATCCAGACAAGTGCATGACATGTCCCACTGGGGCTGTGTAGGCCGTCAGACCATCTGGACACACACACACACACACACACACACACACACACACACACACACACACACACACACACACACACACACACACACACACACACACACACACACACACACACACACACACACACACACACAGACACAAGCAAATGGAGTGAGAAGACAATTTATTCATGTGCTCTGTTGTTCAATATCCAAGAATGACTTGAGAAAGTATTGACGGTATCTATTTCTAGTGCTGTTTCATACACAAAGCACATCACACCACCCTTATACACGATCCACAGTACTCAAAAATGCTGTGTTTTGACAATATGCTCTGTCTCTCACCGTTCCAGAGGCATCCGTAGAGCTCCACCCGGAGACAGACACTCATGACGCGGTCGGCTAGCGGGTAGAAGCGCACCGTGCGGGCCACTACGGGGGGACCCAGGTCCTTCAGCACCACATCATACGTGTTCTCATTCCCCGATATCACCTGCGAAGGAGAAATAGCACTTCATCAAAAAGTGTGATAAGCGTTAGCCTGATTATCATCTAAATCTCTGTTCAAGACTTGGTCTGGCCGCATGCATTACGATTATCGTTTCACAAACGTCAAGGTGGACCAGCCTCCCTTTGTTTGCTACTGGTCGAGGCCAGAAAATGCTGAGCCAAACATTTTCTTAGACTCAGTAAAATGTCTCTGCTTAAACCACGTCACTGCCTTGAACACTCCTCTACCAAGGGCCGTTGGAGCTGCTCAAAGTTAATTGGTTCCCGACAAAGTGGGTGGAGTTCCTTATTTTTCCGGAGATCAGAAATGAGATGTATATTGCGCGTGGCCTGACTAGAAGCAACAGTGAAGGTGTTGCGTCACTAGCAGGGCGGGCCTGGCTAGACAAGTGCACCTTTGGTTTACATTTATGTTCTGCTGAAAATTCACTGTGACAAAATCTATGTCATCTAGTACAGTGATTCTCAAGAAGGTCTTGAAATCAGTTTCTAAAAATCAAACTAATATGTCTCAAAGCACTACACCTTTCCTTCTTTTTTTTGCACCCCTCCGGCTAAGGGTCCTTTTATGCAAATAAGAATTCTCTGAAAACACACCGTTTGAGCTAACTGCTGTGTGAGTAACTCTCATCACCGTTTTACTGTACGTTCTCCTACAACTATCACACCAGAACAAAAACGACGTGTATAAAAGCAACTCACTTTTGTGAGACTCTCCAAAATCTACATATAATCTTATCCTGAAACATTGCTTACCATATGCCCCTGCTTTTGACTTCAGTTTCATTAGCCTACTGAATTCAGGTGACAGGTCAACATCTATGTGTGTGTGTGTGTGTGTGTGTGTGTGTGTGTGTGTGTGTGTATGTGTGTGTGTGTGTGTGTGCGTGTGTGTGTGTGTGTGTGTGTGTGTGTGTGTGTGTGTGTGTGTGTGTGTGTGTGTGTGTGTGTGTGTGTGTGTGTGTGTGTGTGTGTGTGTGTGTGTGTGTGTGTGTGTGTGTGTGTGTGTGAGAGATCTGAATTTGTGAATATATGTACTGTATGGTAAATATATGTGCAATGTTGTGTGTCATGTCTTTGTCTTTTTTCTGTATTTCTGTATGCTACTGGAAAACCTTAATTTCCATCAGGATTAATAAATGATACTCTACTCTACTCTATACTGCATGTGTCCTTCCGTAGAGTATAGAGTTCCAATGAAAAGAGAAAAACCGACAGAGTAGGTAGGTGAACAAAGTAGGCACAGTATTCACTGTGCTTTTTCATCACTTGAAATGGGAAGAGAACAGAGAGGATTTATACAGACAGAGATAGGGAGGATGGTTTTAAATTGCTGATGCAACCTCTCATACCCTCCTTCCTCCCACACACGCACGCACACATCAGCTAGTCAGCTTCCATTCGGGAGCCATAGAGATAACAAGTTGCTTGGCGATGAAAGCACTGAAACCTCCACTTTTTTGATTGCCAGCCAGAGTACTGGGGGATATGCAAATAAAGATTTTAACTGTATTGAAAGACAAGTCAAAACTGCTACTTCAACTTTGTTGGGCAACTCGTTTAGTCAGCCGAGAGGAACGAAGAGGTTCAGAGAGACTTACACGTACTGCATTACAATTAGGGCAACAACTTTGGTGAGACACATCGGGGACACGACAAGTTGCATTTGCATAATCTATCAAACGATAAGTCAGCTCACAGACGCAAACAAAAAAAACACATGGATGGAGAGATCTGCGGATGAAAAGGCAAGTACAAAGGGAGACTGGGAGAATGGCACATTTAAAAGGGAAATGGACCTGGCTTGCTAATCAACAGAAGACTGGGCCGCAGGATGTGAAAAGGTGAAAGGAAAACAAAGAAAGTAAAGGAAACAAACAAGA
>NC_085861.1:19019334-19041834 GCF_034702125.1 Engraulis encrasicolus | reverse complement strand
TCCTGTGCCGCCACCCCCGCGCAGGCTGCCCACAGGGCCGCGGCGATGACGACAGGCAACATCTGCACCTTCAGACTTGCCATGGCAGCGATGACACAGCTCACCAAGTTACCTGCCTGGAGACTCGCTGGCTGCTACAGACATACCTGAGGAGGCGAGAGAGAGAGAGAAAAACAGTATGTGTATTGACATTTTAGATTTTCTTATGAAACCGTTCCATGGTCCATGTATCCACTACGTGGCCACAGCACCAACCCTTCCAATTGGAGTACTTGTCCCCCTAAAGATGAGTATCTCCATCGAGACTGTGACACCAAGCTGGTTACAATAGTCTGGTCAGCAGAGGGAAAAGAGCAGAACGTTTTGCAGAAGACATGAAAGAGAAAGTTTTGCAGAAGACATGAAACAGGTGCATCAGACACAGCACACTGCAATCAACACATACAGACAGTACATATATATAAAACACATCAGGCCAGAGAGTAACAGCAACTAGACCTTTGTGGTATTCACCATGAAAGTGATTCAGACTGGCTGCCAAGGAAATGGGTGAGATGCAGAGTGAGAAAAACAGAGACAGAGACAGACAGGTACAGAGAAAAGGAGAAGACCGAAAGAGCGAGAGAGAGACAGAGAGAGAGAGAGAGAGAGAGAGAGGGAGAGAGAGAGAGAGAGAGAGAGAGAGAGAGAGAGAGAGAGAGAGAGAGAGAGAGAGAGAGAGAGAGAGAGAGGGGGAGAGGGAGACCAACACAGAGAAAAGGAGAAGATCGAGAGAGAGGGAGAGAGAGACCGATACAGAGAAAATGAGAAGATCGACAGAGGGAGAGAGAGAAAGAGAGAAAGAGAGAGGGAGAGGGAGAGGGAGAGAGATAGACAGGGAAACAGAGTGATAAATACAGAGTGAGGAAGATAAGGAGAGAGTAGAGACAGAAAATGGAGGACGGGGGCATGAGGTCATCATTACTGTGAGAATCCTAATGGGAGAGCTCTCTACTTTCTGCTCTGCTTTCTGCTTTCTGTTTCCTGAACGTCGCCTCCTGGATGAATTGGGCCATGTAATGAAATGAGGCTCTCTCTCTCTCTCCCTCTCTCCCTCTCTCTCTCTCTCTCTCTCCCTCTCTCTCTCTCTCTCTCTCTCTCTCTCTCTCTCTCTCTCTCTCTCTCTCTCTCTCTCTATCTCTCTCTCTCTCTTCGCTCCATCTTGTTTCGCTTGACTCATAATGGGCCCCGACACCTCATCTGTTCCTGTCAGGCCTCTTTGTAAACATTACCTCGCCTCCTCCTCCTCTCCAGTCCCCAGGTGCTGCACTCAGTGGCGGAACAATTGCACACCGGGCCCCAGGGCATAACACTGATAGGGCCCCCAATACAGAAGGTGCCACACGCCATAGATGAATAGTGTTTTTTTTTTAAACATAATAACCAACACCTTTTTTGTTTTGTGCAGAACCTAGCCAATAACCTAGCCAAGGTCATAATAGGGCCCCCACTATCAATACGGGAGGGTCCTGGGCCCAGGGGCAAATGCCCTGCTCGCCCTCCTCATAGCTCCGGCCCTGACTCCACTCTACTCCACAGCACAGCACGGAGCGCAAAAAAGGCAAATCACATCAACAAAATGGCCCATGTTAAGCCAGGTGAGAAAAAAAAAATTACATGGAAATGCCAGTCTGGTTACTTGGCTATGGCAGGGCTCTGCATGAAAAAAGGTGTTGGTGTTGGTAAAAAAAAATCACTATTCATCTGTGGCGTCTGGCACCAGCCTGTGGTAGCTGAGTCTGTTTACGTTCGCCATCCCGACAACCCGACCCGCCACGGTGTGATCTGCCTAGCCAAGCCGCCATGCAAATTAGCACCCTGTTAGTGGCCATCAACTAACAGCTAACTAGGGAGAGGTGATGGGGGCTTCAGCCAGCACGGCCGAAACGAAAAGAGACAGAGAAAAAATTGGGTAACACTTTACGAATCATACATATGACATTACAGTGTCATGAACATTATGTCAATGTCATTAACATTTTATGACTTTGTCATTAAGTGAAATTCGGTTATGATAAAGACAGGCCTCACAATGTCAACCATAAAACGTTTGTGACATTGACATTATGTTTACTGTATGACTCATTCATGACCGTGTCATGACACCATTTTGAGACTATTATGACACTGTTATGTCATACGTATGACACCGGCGTCAATTAAAGTGTAACCAAAATTTGAAGTCCTGCAATGACTATTCCATAGCTACGCACAGTGATGAGGAGTCATGTGACTACCATGCCGGTTTTTATAGCCTCAGCATGGCCTGATAGTTAGGAGAGGGGAGGCGAGCCTGAGATGGTTGTCGGGGCAGCGCAGGGTGTGTGTGTGTGTGTGTGTGTGTGTGTGTGTGTGTGTGTGTGTGTGTGTGTGTGTGTGTGTGTGTGTGTGTGCGTGTGTGTGTGTGTGTGTGTGTGTGTGTGTGTGTGTGTGTGTGTGTGTGTGTGTGTGTGCGTGCAGACAGAAGGGCTGAGGGGCACTGGGACAAGGGCAGAGTGCTGTGTGTGTGCGCAGAGCTGTGTGTGCAGAGACGTATGTGTGTCACATAGTGACTGGGGGTGTGGGTGGGGGGCAGAGCGGGGGGGAGCCTGGCTTGTCTCAAAGCCCCTCAGCAAGAGCTAACGGGTGTAATGAGGGGATGTCGGGATGGGGGAAGGGTAGAGGGGTGGAGGGGTAGACTGGTAGAGGGGTAGAGGGGTGGAAGGGTAGACTGGTAGAGGGGTAGAGGGGTGGAGGGGTAGAGGGGTGGAGGGGTAGAGGGGTGGAGGGGTAGACTGGTAGAGGGGTAGAGGGGTGGGGGGGTGGAGGGGTAGACTGGTAGAGGGGTGGAGGGGTAGAGGGGTAGAGGGGTAGACTGGTAGACTGGTAGACTGGTAGAGGGGTGGAGGGGTGGAGGGTACAGGGGTGGAGGGGTAGAGGGGTGGAGGGGTGGAGGGGTAGAGGGGTGGAGGGGTAGAGGGGTGGAGGGGTGGAGGGGTAGACTGGTAGACTGGTAGAGGGGTGTAGGGGTGGAAGGGTGGAGGGGTAGACTGGTAGAGGGGTAGAGGGGTGGAAGGGTAGACTGGTAGAGGGGTAGAGGGGTGGAGGGGTAGAGGGGTGGAGGGGTAGAGGCATGCTCAGAAATGGCCTGGTAACCTGGCACACAGGGCATTTTCGCGGTGGGCCGACAGTCCCTAGGGCCGGATATTGTTGTCTGGTTTGTTTGTTTGTTTGTTCCTCAATTTAAATGGGGCCACCCATTGGCCCATGTTTACAATACATGGGTTTACTGTTTGTAAACAATCCCTGGCTGCACGACCCTGGCTGCGCAACCGTGGCTGTGCACTGTTCAACCTCTGATTGTTGGAAAATGCTGTCGATCAAAAAAGGAGCTCAAGTGGTTGGCTGTTTAGCATCTTGCCCCTCCTCACAGCACGAATGTTTGTAAACAAACAACCTATGTATACTGTAGAGATCACTGAGCTAGGCACAATATCATAGAAACTCATCGGGCTGTTATGGGTGAGGGGCTGATCTATGCCAAAAAAAAAAATGGCCGGGCTGTTTTTGGTTGCCAGTCCAGTCCTGGGCATGTCTATGGGTAGAGGGCACCAGAGGGGGACCAAGGGACAGTGTTGCCCGATTGGGCGGTTTCCCGCCCAAATGGGCTGCTTAGTATGGCAAAAAAACACCCAATTTTTGACCATAGAAATCAATAGAATTGGGTGGGATTTAGTGCTTCCAGGCGGATTTTGAGCATTATTTGGGCTGGAAACCATCAGCCTCATCTGGCAACCTGAAAGGGGAATGACTGGGGACTGGGGACGGGGGTGCATGCGACAAGGGTGACAGCTGCCCCCAGAAGGAGGACGGCTCTGTGTGTGTGTGTGTGTGTGTGTGTGTGTGTGTGTGTGTGTGTGTGTGTGTGTGTGTGTGTGTGTGTGTGTGTGTGTGTGTGTGTGTGTGTGTGTGTGAAGGAGGACGGCTCTGTGTGTGTGTGAGGCTCCTGTGTTGCTCTAACCCTCGCCGCCCGCCACACTGAGGGAGCAGGACAGCTGATACACAGCTGTACAGACAAGAAGCAAGGGGTGTGTGTCTTTGTGAGGGTGTGTGTGTGTTTGTGTGTGTGTGTGTGTGTTTCTCCTTGAGTTCGTGTGTGTGCATGTGTGTGTGTAAGAGAGAGAGAGAGACAGACAGACAGAAAGACAGAGTGAGAGAGAGAGTGAGAGAGAGAGAGAGAGAGAGAGAGAGAGGATCCATGTCTGAGAGGCCAATGGAAAAAGGCTGAAGAAGATGAGACTTATGGGAGATATAGATGATAGCTGGGTGAAATCAGGAATGAAGGAATGGCAAAAACCCAGTCGATAGTGTCAGGTTTTAAACGTCTGTGTATGACTGTCTCCCGAGACTTTCGGATGTGTGTGTGTGTGTGTGTGTGTGCGTGTGTGTGTGTGTGTGTGTGTGTGTGTGCGCGTGCATGCATGTGACGTGTGTGTGTGTGTGTCTGTGTGTAGTATGTGTGTGTGTGTGAGTGTATGTGTGTTTGTGTGTGTCTGTGTGATACGTGTGTGCGTGCGTGTGTGCCTGCGTGCGCGCGCATGTGTGTATGTGTGTGTGTGTACGCATGTGTGTACGTGCATGCGTGCGTGTGTGTGTGTGTGTGCTCTCCCCATGCTACAGTGGAGATTTCAGACTGTGCCAGCCAGTGCAGCTGTCCATAAGGAGGGACCAACAGGCGCTAGGCAACAGACACAGGGTGCAAGTGTTCCTGAAAGCAGAGGGGGTGGCGGCTTGTTTGGAGAGAGACCACCTCAACAAAGACTTTCACATGTGACACACACAGAGAGAGAGAGAGAGAGAGAGAGAGAGAGAGAGAGAGAGAGAGAGAGAGAGAGAGAGAGAGAGAGAGGGAGGAAAAAAAGGAAAGGCTGAAAAAAGAGTGGAAGAAAAGTAACTGCCAAATGACTGTGTTGAAATACAAGGACTTGGTTTATTACAGTTGGCTTCGGAAATCCGACTAAACCGGAGATCAGGAACCTAACAGATCTATTTACATTGTATCACACACACACACACACATACACACACACACACACACACACACACACACACACAAAGAGTAACCGTGACGACCATAGCGGGGCGTTATGTAGACACAGGGTCTTCCCTCACAATCCCTAACAAGGAAGAAATGTGCTTACAGTGGATCCATAACACTGTACTGTTTGTCCTACGCCCTCAGGAACGAAAGACACAGAGGGAGGGAGAGAGAGAGAGAGAGAGAGAGAGAGAGAGAGAGAGAGAGAGAGAGAGAGAGAGAGGAGAAAGGACAAGAAGAGAAAACTTGGCCCTCCAGTCGAGTGTAAAGAAAAACACCTACATAATCTAAAACACACACTCTCTCAAACACACACACAGCGGTACTTTTAGAGAGAATGACGACGTTGCAATAACAGATTGTGAAGAACCTGCCATAGAGGAAGAAGAAGAAGAAGAAAATAAATTGCCTTTTTTTCTCCTCTTCCCTCTCCAGTTTCTTCAGGGGTGCAGTTGTTACAGCAGATGAGAGGGCCGGGCTGGGCCCCACTCTACTCTGGCCTTTGTTTGAATAGCGAGCCTGTCCCAATCATGATGACATCCCTCTCTGGGCACCAGCCTGTGCTCTGTCTGTCGAGGTGGGCTGCCTCGTCGTCATGAGCTACTGATGACATCCCTCTCTGGGCACCAGCCTGTGCTCTGTCTGTCGAGGTGGGCTGCCTCGTCGTCATGAGCTACTGATGGACTGTAAAAAAAGCCCAAAGCCCTAGTGTAAACAAAGCCAAAAGCCCTAAGTCAACCCCCTACCCATTGGGACGCAACTCGGTGGGTATACCCACCTAAAATTGATTGATTCAATATTTAAATTAGTACATATACTACTAGATACAGTATACCCACCACAAAAAAATGCTCAAATATACAGTATGCCCTCTACAAAAAAGTAGACTACACCACTGACGCAACTGTAGTGCACTGTAACAGCTTGGCAGCCCAGCTGGACAGGTAGCCCGTATCGACACGGCAACGGCATGGACTCAAGAGGCATTAATGACGCTGGACGCTACAGCTGCTTCTGCTGCCTAGACAACAGCACCACTCAGACAAAAAAACAGTGGCATGCAGGCAGAAGGGGAGAGAGAGAGAGAGAGAGAGAGAGAGAGAGAGAGAGAGAGAGAGAGAGAGAGAGAGAGAGATTACGACAGGAAGGGAAGGGAGAGAGGGAAAGACTTTAAGAGCAACAGGAAGACCGTGTACAAGTAATGGAAAGAGAGGGAGAGAGGGAGAGAGGGAGAAAGAGAAATGGATGAAAAGTGTGCAAGACAGACAGAGAGAAAGGAGGGAGAGAGTGAGGGTGAGAGCGAACACGGTGGTCCAAAACTCCACGGGGAAATAATCTCATAATACAGATGTAGTGAGAGTAGCGCCTGGCTCGTTACAAAACGGTCTTTCCTGTACATGCCGTTGCTAACAGATGACAAACACAAACGGACAAAAACATCTAGTGACCAGCTGAGTCTGACTGAAATATGACTTAAAACAGGTCAGACAGGTCAAAAAAATCCAAACACCACAGGTGAACAGACTTTGTTTTTGTTTTTCTTTCAACACACCACCAGTCCACTAATTTATAAAGTGGCTTTCCAAGGTGATGCTGGCAAAGCTCATGTGCAGTTGAGACTATTTGGGATGTTGTTGCCCAACTCAGTTTCCTTAGTCTGTCCAACACTGATGTCACTCGTCTCTAGCTGTCTCCACCAATAACATTTAACTGAAAGTTGCTGGTTTAACAAGTTTTGCTAAATGAGCAGTGTATTAACAAGTTTATATCTAGACCTCCTCAGGGGGCCCAATGTGGTGTTTCGCAACAGAAGAAGAGAAGAGGCTTTTCACATAGCAGACCTAAACACTTAACTACCTGCAGGTGTCCAACACACACAGCTTTAATGGCCAAGTGAATCAGTGACTGTGTGTTTTGCACACAAGCCATGTTGGTGGGGCCAGCCTAGTACTGCCCAGATGTGGAGAAGCCGGATCCAAATTTCCAGTCTGCCTGAGGGTTTGCTGTGAGCTGGTGTAACGGAGGGGTACCCGCATAGTTCGTCCCATTCGGGGCCGCAAACTTGCCACCTCAGGTGGTCAGGGGGTCCTCCCCAATTTTTAACCAAATTGTGTCCTGGTTCAGTGTGACGGAGGTGTTCCCGCTCGATTCATTCCCCTTGGGGCCACGAACTTACCACCTCCTAGTAAACGCATCAGTTCGGTGTGGGACACACAGTACGATACCGCTGAGCTAAAGGGCTGGTCCGATAGCACAACTCTACCGCACTGTATGAGGCTTCGGGAGGGAACGTTCCACGCCATACTCTGCTGGTTGGCCTCCGTTACACAGTACGATACCGCTGAGCTAAAGGGCTGGTTCACTAGGCCCACTTCACTTCAGTGTGCTATGTGCCAGGCCAGTGCCCTCTAATGATACCCTGAGGCTTTCCCCCACCACCAGCACAGACGCTTCAGGAAGACTAGCGGGCAGGGAGACAAGTGGCTGGGGAAGGAGGACACAGTTCAGCATCCAAGTGTGTGGGTCATTTCCTGAACAACATGGCATCATGATAATGCGTATGAATTCAATGCCTATTTGAGCTGCCTATCGTGTGTATGCAGCACCACGCGTTTGCACATTTTGCTCGTGCAGAGTTTTCTTTGACATGACCTCAGGTCATAAGGTCATACTGGACTGGATTCAAGATGAACTACCATAAAGGATGACAAGCACAGGATACAGTCACTATTCTGAAAGCAGAAATAAAGTTGCCTCCTATTGCTGATTTGTACACCATGAGGATTGTGAAGCAAGCAAGCAGAAAACATCATCATCAACCTCACATATCATGCAAACACTCTCTTAAACCTGCTTTCCCTCACGCAAGCACTGCTCATCTATGCATACTAAAACAGTCAGACACATGATCAGCTTCCATCCTGCAACCATCACTCTTCTCAGCCCCTGTGGGACTGCACACCTGCCGTTCAAGGGACATTTTCCATTGCTGCTTCTTCCGACGCCACTTCCATCGCTACTTCAGGAGGTCTACAAGTAGACTGTTGTTGAGCCTGCTTGGCTGTCGGCTTCACCAACCACCATCTATAATACAAATCTTATGTATTATAATTATTATTATTACAAGTGAAGAAGTTTAGTGCACTAGCAACAAAGAAGTCCCTACCATGTAGTGTAAGTATGACCTGAGCCACCAGAATCCAGCAAGAAAATCAAACCACTGCAGCTACCAATCCCATATTAGGCAAGGACAGAATGCAGGGCATGAGAGTATGATGCACAGTGCAGCAGATAAAACCCAAAAGGCCTTAACTCATGTGGAAAATAGATCTACAAAGCCATCCTAACCACCCAAACATCCCTTCCACAAGAATATTGAATTCTCTCCCTCTCACTGAAAACGCACTGTACCAACATAGAGGTCCAAAAGATGTTAAAAAAACCTACTACATTCACCATATCTCTTTCATCAACTTCTCAGTTTTATGAGTATGGGACAATGCATCAGCATTGGTTGATTTTAAGAAACATTTATCAATTACATACGTACAGTATGCAGCTTATTCTGCATGTGAGGTTTTGGAAAGGGTATACATAATTTTAATGAATACAATTTTAAGAAGGTATTGCCAAATAATTTTTTAAAATCTTTTAAAATTTGTTTATCTTGGTGTCATCAGACCACAGAACATGATTCCAGCAGCCGATTGGTCTTTGATGAGACCATGATAACCACATTGGCTATAGATGGTGTCAAGCACGTGTAGTGGTAACCAAGCAGACAGAAAAGTAACCCATGCTTACAGTCAAGCATGGAAGTGGGACAGACATGGTTTCACCAAAAGAAGCATGCATGTAAGCATGGTCCATGACTACGCACACTTTGGAAATAACTAATGTGTGCTTATTGAAATATTCTCATTATTGCTGTGCACTGTAGCTTTACTAAATTCAACATCAATTTCAGTTCCATCATCCTAGCCTCATATACAGTACATTCAAATTACCCCTATACCATTTTCAATGAGTAATTGGTTGGGAGGGTCTTTTCATTTGAAGACATTACCATAGAAAAGAAGAAACATACATGTACTCATCATTATCACAGGGGGAGGGATTCATATTTCCAACAAATAAAAGATGACCTCGTGCAAGTCTTTCAACATTGTCTTTGAGTACTACTCTCGGATTTCAATTTCACTCTCTACTTTCTGCTGGCTGGTTATTATTATAGCGTGAACTTTTAGCTTGTAACTTAACCAAGGCCATCCATGATATTTACCATTTTCAGTTTAAATTATTCAGCAAATCATGTGGAGAAGAGGCTGGCAGATGACTGGAGGTCCTTGAGTGCCGCTGGTGATCTATAGCTCTGGTCATATATTATGAGTCTCATCTTCTGTGGAATTAGTCCAATTCTATCACATTCACAGTTATTGGGTCTGACAGAAAAAAAAAGCGCCAAGGATCTCGCCAAAGTAAACATAGCCATTGCAATGCAAGCTTGGTATTAATAATGCAATGAATAATAAAATGACTTTAGATTTCTTATTCCCCTTTTCTATTCCAGTACATATTAAATATTTGTACTAGCCCTACAGTGCTGGGTTCAATCTTGCAATTCCCCATTCTTTCATAATGTTCATGGGGTCACAGAAGCCGTTGGCAACTGCTGTGTTATTTACATAGAGCACAAGCAATAAATGACTCCAATAAATGTAATACATTTGTGTGTCTGAATATGCGGCAAGTGCTGTTTTTTTTCTCTCTCTTTAAACATACGTGAGGTGACGCAGAGTGACACACTAGTGGTTTGGCCAAGTGGTTTGTGGCTGTTGCTTTTCCTCAACGGGCCTCCTTTCCTTTCCTTCCCCTGTTTGTGGTCATGGACAAGTCACCTATGCATACTGCAGAGGGTTCAGACAGACACACACATAAACCCAGTCAACCCAACACACACACACACACACACACACACACACACACACACACACACACACACACACACACACACACACACACACACACACACACACACACCACACACACCACACACACACACACACACACACACACACACACACACGACACACACACACGACACACACACACACGTCCTCGCTCACTTTCTCTCAAATGCTGGCATGAACACAAAAGCAAGCACGCACAGCACAGGGAGCTGTGAGACTTGGCACGACCACAGAGTAGACACACGAGAAGTGAGTCAGATACGATAGATACGGCCTCTCACACATCACACACATCAGATCTGCTGCCTGCTGCAGCCTCACAGGGAAGTCACACTGGTGTGATGTAAACCGCTATAATCAGAACATGATGAACTGTTTTTGCATCCATGTGTGTGTGTGTGTGTGTGTGTGTGTGTGTGTGTGTGTGTGTGCATAGTAGTATGTGTGTGCAATGTGTCCTCCTTGCCCATGCTCGAGGGTGGTACCCGAGCCCAGGGATTGCTCTTAGTAACGACTTGGTCATCTCTGCTACGACTCACTCCATCTCCTCTCTGGCGCATCATTAGTGTAGTGTCATGCCAGTCAGTCAGTGTCAGAGCTGAAGAATCTCAACAGCTCAGTTCAACAAGCACATAATAGAAGGGAGGTGGTTTAGTTTAGTCACCCCATCCGCCGGAGGCTGGAAAGGGAAAAAAGAGGAGGAAAGGAAAACTGAAAATAAAAAAGAAAAGAGGTGGAAGAAGAAGGAGGAGGGGTGGGCGGGCGTGTGAGTATGTGGGGCGGTAGGGGTTTAAACAAACACTTCCAGTAAGGTATCGAGAGCCTAGCGAGAGGAGAGGGAGATGAGTCATTAGGCCTGCCTGCTGCTGTGTTTGTCTGTGTCCTGCTCACATTCTACATCCAACACTCTACTGCACTCCCTTTTATTAAGCTTACATTACATTATATTTGGCAGACGCTTTATAACAAACGAGGACCTAATCACTAGCAGATACAAAGTGAACAGGAACTATACAGAACAACAAGTGCAAATGCAAAGAAGGGTTAGTTAGGTGTTTTTTAGTAAAGTCCCTTGGCAGTATACTGGGGCCGGCTGCACTTGGCTCTCCAGCACCACATCATTAGCCTACTACAGTACACAGCACAGCCAGGGCTGGATTAATGTACAGGGGTGCATTTCTTGAAACCATTGCTAAATATGTTAGCTACTTTGTTGTTTGCAACGCAATTTCCCATTGACAACTACCCAAGTTGCTACCAGGTTAGCAACTACGCTTTCGAGAAACAAACCCCAGGCTAGATATGACTGCAGCACCTGTCAGGGGGGCCCCAATTGGCCAAAGGAGGAGAGTAGAGTTTTAAATCTCCACAACAGACACAGTATTTCATTCCTCATTTCTGGCTCAGAATTAGGAGGCCATTTCTGTAATATTGTAGCAAAATTTGCCTTCCATGGGGGCCCACAGCAGCTTGTAGCCTATAGGGGCCCCAGGACATCTTAATCCGGTCCTGAGCGCAGCGTATCAAACCAAGCAAGTGGATTTTACAAGGAACAAACTGCCACACTTGAGTTATACAGGTTAGACTTATAACGCCTGAAATATTCAAGATCTATTCATAAGAATGATTCATCATATCCACAGACAGGCATGCAATTGAGTAAAATAAATGATTTTCATTTTTCAGCTCTGGCATCAAGTTCTCAAATTTGGTAAGGAAAAAAAAATGTGCTTCATTTTTTAAGTTCTGTCTGTGACAGAGTGCTGTTGTTCGCACTGGCGTAATCAACCATCGCTCAATAAATTCACACAAACACCCACAGGGTAATTTTGACTACATGACGAATGGGCACAAGTTGCCATTGAGGCTGACTTCACCCTTCCACATAAGTTACATAGCCTATAGTTGCCTTAGCTCACACAAAATCTGTTTTGATGTAGTAACACTTGTGAGAGCACAAACAGATAGAGACATCTCGGAAATCAATCCTGAAATAGCTGGTAGTACCGTAGCTTTTCTTGGATTTGTAAACGGTAGCCAATATCTATCAGCATGAGCGGTGGCCCAGATCTAAAGATGTGCTGTATCATGTATCAAATCCCTCTCGTCGTCTGTTTGTCTGATGTCACCATCTTGTATTACTGAGGGGTTGTGTCTGGGGGCCACAACAGCCATGAGAAATGAAATGGGTCCACAGTGCGCTTCCTCCCCAAGCAGAGTGCCACTGCCACAGGCAACTGGTAACGCTCCCCAGGTCTGAACAAGTCCTCAAACACACACACACACACACACACACACACAGACCACATGCACACACACGCGTGCACACACGCACACACACACACACACACACAAACACACACACACACACACACCTAGCTCTCAGCAGAATGGGTCTTACAGATATCTGTCAGTTATTTCTGTTCTTGAACTTGAACAGTGGTAGCTAGCTCTGCTGCTTTCCCACAGCCTGGCAGGTTGAAGAGCTGTGCTGTGTGCAGTGAGACTGTGTGGACTTTGGTTCATTCGGGCTTCTCCCTCGGGCTGCAGGAGAGGAGTCTATGTCTGTACATGTTCAGGTGCTTCCCTTAGCCCCTCCCAGGTTTCACCTCTCTCTCCGTTCTCTCAAGAAAAAAGGGGAGAGAGGGTGGAGAGGGTGTTTGAGTGGCTATGATCCAACCAAAGAATAGGGTTGGGTGGGGTAGGGTAGGGGTGGCTCGGGGTGGGGTGGGATGGAGGAAACTTCTCAAAGCTTTTCCATCCCTGAATCAATCATAGATGGAGGCTTTCATCTGAATGTGTTTGGCCAGTGGGCAAGGTAAAAGTACATGCACTACCCTCCTCACACCCAGCTGACTTCTCGGATTTGAAGGTTATCAGATTTCTCCGAGAAGTTTCCAAGAATAAAAGAGTAACACAAGTCAGACAGGCAGACAAAGACGCGTCCAAAAGCACAAATGTGAAGGGAGTAACGCGAAATATGGTGGATAAGTTTGTGTTTTGGCCGATTCAAATAATGCGTTTCAGACGGACAGACTGACGGACGGACCGACTGACGGACAGACCGACGGACGGACATACCCTCTTATAGAGATGCTGGGATGCATCTAAAAAGATCCCTGACCCTCTGCACTCAGGTCGGGGCAAAGAGCAGCAGACCAGAGCTAGAGCACGCGTGTTACAACCAAACAGGACTCTAGTGGACCGTGACACTGAGATGTGAGGTCACACAAGTCCTCATGTATATACAGTACCTTCCTTCAGCAGCTGGGTTAATTTGCTGTCAGTCGTGAAAAGTTATCTGCCACTGAAAAGGTGGCATATGGCCCTACAGAGTGGGGGAGAAAGCAGTGAGGGAGGGGGTGGATGGAAGGAGGAGAGAAGAATGTGACAGATCTACGTGACTCTCGCAATGACCGGTGAGAAAACGGTCAGCTGAGAGAATGAGAGCCTTGCTGAGTGAGGGAGTCGGGCAGGAGAGCAGAAAAGAAACATCAGCAGCAGCACCAATGGTTATGAGAGGAACTGTTGAATGTTGAGAGGTGCTGATGTACCGGTACTTTGGACAAAAAAACAGGAGGGCAAGAGAGGGGTATTTGGCATTGGGAGGGCAATGAAAAGAGAGAGAGAGAGAGAGAGAGAGAGAGAGAGAGAGAGAGAGAGAGAGAGAGAGACGGAGGTAGGGAGGGGTAGGAAAAGGAGGTTGGGGAAGAAAAATGAAAAGAATTTTGCAGCAGGTCCAGAGCAAGAATCGTTTTTTGCCAAGCTCAGCGTTATAATGGCAGAGAAAAACAGGGGGGCTGCAGGACACCTGATCTCTTGCCTCTCAACATCAGCTCAATACCAACGTTGGCCCATCTAGTTTCAACATGTGAAATTCAATTTGCACGGGAACAAAGACACACACACACACACACACACACACACACACACACACACACACACACACACACACACACACACACACACACACACACACACACACACACTTTGCTGAGTTAACGGGAAGGCAGCCCAGATTAATAACCCACAAAGCCCATGTTTTGATGACTGAGGGGACGACAGAACAGTGTGTTTGGCTGACTGACTGAAAGCCTGTTCTCAGCTCAGTGCCTCATGTGGGCAATAGCAAGTAGACACCTATGTGTTAAAGGAGTGCTCCCCGATTTGAATGCAGCACAGTTTCTGACATTTTCAGCAAATTGGGTCCTCATGGTCCAACAACTGTCTGGGCAGTAACTAAGCGCATAACCAAATCTCGAATGAAAAAAATGGTGGTGGTGGTCTGTGTTATTAACTCGGTAAGGGCCCCTGTTATAAATTAGCTGTTACCAGAATGGCAATGACCAAGTCGTAATGTATTACTAAAGGCCCTGTGTACCTTCATAGTGGTGTACTACTATGGAAGTACCTTTTTTCACGGACTATTACAGTGGTCCAATGGTGGAATTGAGGGGTTAAATAAACCCAGCCAATCAGCATGCCAACTCAGATGCACAATATGGAGGGGTGACATAACACTAATGGCCAAACATGTGCCAAACTTAATCAAAGGCTCCTTCTGCAAAAAGGGAGGAAAAGGTTAATAACTGCAGCCAAAATATCTCCACTGGCAATCTCCACGCACACATAAACCTCCTGTATCCTGAGTTCAGCATGAACCCTTGGTACATTGAAAGTAAGCAGAGGGAAATCTGTCACGCACGCACTGTTGAGCTGTGCACCCTCGGCAACGTTATGACCCTCCGGCAAAAATAAATCTCTAATGCCTTCCTCCCTGCTCGGAACACAAACACCCCTTCACGTACAGTACAGTACAGTGCTGCCCGTCTCCAGTCAACACTTCGCCCTGCGTGTTTTTGTGAGCCTCTTGTGAGTCTCTCCTCAACTTAACTTCACCCCCATTTATTGCTCTCTCTTCTCACCCAGCTCCTCGGGGTGGAAAAAACGTTGCCTGTTATATAGTGTTAAATTGGACTGTACAGAAAAAAAAACTTTCTTCAACAATTTTTTTTATATGTCCCCACCAACAGAGTCAGCAGGTGATGTCACTTTTTGGAACAACTCACTCTCTGGGCATGGATGTAGTTAAAAAGGAAAATTCACAATAAAAACGAGAAGTCAAAGCAGCATAAGAAGCCTTCGGCTTTGATCTGCGTGAGGAACATCACCTTTTTAATGAAAAGGGCTCTTCAAAAGTACAGGCGGCTTTGGCCCGAAGCCAGGTGTAATTACGTGAGGGCTCCCATATGGCTGTTTGTGTGCTGCTATACACTCCAAAATAACACACTAAGGTGTGAGAGGAGAGGAGAGGAGAGGAGAGGAGAGGAGAGGAGAGGAGAGGAGAGGAGAGGCCCAGCCTAGCCCAGCCCAGCCCAGGAGAGGTCTACTCTATCCTACCATGCTGCCTCTTTCATGAAGCTCTTCAGAAGTTACAACAGCAGAAGAGAGGGAAAAATCAATTTTTGGGGGAAAATCCATATTTATTTTCAATTATCTGCCGCTGACAAGAGAAGGTCGGAGTTAGCATTCTGTTCATGACATGTTGACTTCACCCCCCTACACTCAACAGGCCTTACCAATAACAAGTTAACCAAGAGAATCAGATATAGCAAGCTTATAGTTCCACAGCAACCTTGGCCTTCCCTGTTATTTGACAGCAACACACCAGCCATCTTCCATTAGTTAATAATGTGGATAAAGACATAAATATACAACTACTGTTATATGTTTGTTGTTGTTAGCAGAATGGCAATGACCATGTTATAATGGATTACTCACGAAATACTCTTTGTAATGTGTCGTAGTAGTGTAGTGCTATCGTAGTCGTTTTTTTAACATTAAGGCATTCAACTGGTGGAACAGCGCACAATCTACCCAGAGGCTCATGGGGCAGGATCATAAATGACATCTCAGCATATCTGGTGAGATTTTTCCACTACGAAACTGTGATTTTCACATTGTAGCCTCTTACTGCAGATGGGGCCGTCGGAGGGCCTATTCACTATTTGCTGAAAATACTCATCTACATCATAATATTACAATACTACATCGTAGCAACATTGCTATGCCATTACAGAGAGTCTTGTGTAACAGATTAAGACATAGCCATTAGAATGTTGGTGACAGTAAGGTTATAACATAGGCTCTGTGCAAAGGGGTTAAGGCAGCTCTTTCTGAATGATTAGAAATTGGACTTGGTTTGTACTGGACAGGATTGGTTTTGCACTGGACAGGCAAATATATGCAACTCCACAATAGACAGCAGACATCCCGCCGCAAATTTAAGCTAATGTGGGGAGTGCACATCCCTGGGTGGAGATTTGTTCCATGATTCATAAGCCCATTAGGTAACTACAGAGCCAAACAGTGGGCATAATTGGTGGAATAACAGCAGAGCTCTTGTGTATAACAAAAAAATGATGCTCAGGCATGCAATACCAGGCTAGATACTAAAACATTATAATCACCATTATTCAGATCAAAATCATGATCACGAGTATTTAATCACGATTATACAGCAGAGCTTATGCCCCCCACCACCCCATTTTCCGGGGCGACATAATAATACCTTACTATTAGTTAACATTAGGGCAGTCATGGGTGAGCGGTTAGGGCGTCAGACTTGCATCCTAGAGGTTGCCGGTTCGACTCCCGACCCGCCAGGTTGGTGGGGGGAGTAATCAACCAGTGCTCTCCCCCATCCTCCTCCATGACTGAGGTACCCTGAGCATGGTACCGTCCCACCGCACTGCTCCCCATGGGGCGCCACTGAGGGCTGCCCCCTTGCACGGGTGAGGCATAAATTCAATTTCGTTGTGTGCAGTGTTCACTTGTGTGCTGTGGAGTGCTGTGTCACAATGACAATGGGAGTTGGAGTTTCCCCAATGGGCTTTCACATTAGCTAATCAATTAGCGGAAGTGTTACCAACATTTCTTCTATTTACTCTCACTGATTACGACATATTTGTATCATGTCCATTCACCAATGTTTTATTGTTTATTAATGTGATTCATTGTGACTCAGAAGAGTATTCACAGTGTACGTACGCTGAGGTTACCGCTTTACAAATGTGTTAACAAGAAACATAATGCTCTCCATTTGAACTCAGACAACGACTTCAAGCATCCAGACATATGAGGCACTGGGGTGAAGGGGCAGGGAAGGAGGAGAGCAAAGGGGGAATAGAGGAGGAAGGAGACAAAGCAATTACAATCAGCTCCTTTAAAGTAGCACTATGGCAGGAGAAAGAGAGAGAGAGAGAGTGACTGTTCGAGTGATAGGAGCCAGGAGAAGATGAATGCGCATAGATATGGAGAGAGACAGATTGCTCTAGTCTAGATGATCAAGTACATCTTCAAAGGTATGCCGCTTGACAGAGACAAGCACACAGGAGGAGAGGAGAGAGGGAAGAGAAATGAAATGAATGAGTGAGGGAGGAAGAGATGAGACAAGGGGGGAGTCGGAGTGCCTTTGTGACAGGGAGCAGGTTGTGGTAGGTCAGACGGGGGCCGAGGAAAAATCAGTTTGTGTTAGACCAGTGTTTCTCAACCTTTTTTGAACAAACGCCCCCTTGACCTCATCATAAGCCTCCCAACGCCCCCTCGACCTCATCATAACCCTACCAACACTCCCACTGTATAAAAAAATGAAATGGACTAATGCCACCAATGACAACTAAGCACTGCTCTCTCTCAAATGTATCCTTCTCAACGCCCCCCTAGGGCTCCCCAACGCCCCCTGGGGGGCTGTACCGCCCCCGTTGAGAAACGCTATGTTAGACAGACAGAGAAACAAGTGACAGGCAACAGAAAGCTTCAGATGCTCCTCTATTCATTAGCCGACAGGTTTTCTGTATCAATCTGCCCTTCACTTGGCAATCTCTACACAGACACTGAGCATCATTAAACGCCATGCACTCTGGGGAAGCCAGGCAGAAATTGGATTCTGAAGTCTAGACGTTCCAGGGAAATTGGTTTAGCGCACCAGAGATAAACAAACTCACAATTTCCTCCCCTGCTTGAAAGTGTTTATCTTTAAATGCATAATTTGTTTTGGGGGCCAGCTCGCTAGAATACCTTTTTGTGAAGGTCTTGTAGGCTAGCCAGAGATCAGACAGTGAGATGTGTGACACATTAGATGCGAGAGACAACACCAGCCGTGAAATGGCATCTGTATCAGGCCCTGCCATGGTCAAATGGTATGGCACTCGTCTACTATGCGGCCGACCCAGGTTCGATTCGGGTCCTTTGCCGACCCTTCCCTGTCTCTCTCTCCCCGCTTGCTTCCTGTCACCATCTTCACTATACTATCATAAATAAAGTTTAAAAAGCCAAGAAAATATCTTTGAAATGGCATCTGTCTCGGCTATGGTCAGCAACAGGCAGGCTATACTCTCCAGCTGGGAAACACTACCGAGCAGAGAATTAATTATACACATAGAACCAGCTATTCACATAGGACCAATTACACACACATGCTTAAGAAATGTGTTTTACTATATTAGGCATATGATGCACAGGGAAGACGAAACTTCTATTTGTTTTTGTTTTTTAAATGTTTTTTTCGATTTGATAGGACGGGGTGAGAGGTTGACAGGAAGTGAATCGGGAGAGACATCGGGAGGGGTTGGCAAAGAATTCGGGCCAGGAATCGAACCCGGGTCAGCCGCATTGTATGCGAGTGCCCTACCGGTTGGCTACGGCAGGGCCAGCTTCTATTTGTTATAACGTGCATGATTTGCGTAGTATCAATCATGACGGAGATGAATAATGAACAGGGCCATTACTTATGCTGCGCACAGTTTAGATGGAGTCTCAAAATGGAAGCAGTTGATATTCAAATGAATACGATTTCAACATGATATTCAAATGAATGAAACGATTTGCTATTCACTCCGCTCTGCGACAAACAAAGTCGCAGAGGAGAGAGAGATTATTCATGAAACCCAAAGCGAAGCCAGAAGAATGTCACCGGTAAGAACTTATTAACCTTGGAGCAAAACAGAAGGGAAAAAATGCTCCCTTTTGCCAAACAAGACCACCTCCTGGCCCAGGCCACTTATCTAGCGAGGCTACAGATGGCCCCTGTCTTCAGACCTGTTTACCTACTACATGAATCAGTAACCCCGGCTCTTTCAAGGCTCACTCCAGTCTACTCGTTCCTGTCTGCAGCCAGCACTGCGAAGCAATAAGAGGTCGGACTCCATATACAGCACCAGCAGCAGATGGAATGCATCTCGTCTGCAGACTGAGGATGCCCTTGAGTGGAGTGGAGTGGAGTGGAGGCAGCAGTGTACAATACACAGACATATTGTATGAAGCGTAAATGGATACCAAGCGAGCGAATGAGTGAATAAATGAATGAATTAGGGCTGCACAATATATCGAAAATGTATCGAAATCGCGATATCAAGAGTGGCGATATGCATATCGCGAAAATGACTTAATTATCGCAAACAAGTAAAACATTTCTGTGCAGTCTACTCACTGAATATCAACACATGTGGAAGAAGCCCACCATGACCAAAGCCATGCCCCCCACACAGAACGACAAATCAGTGACCAGAAAAACACTCGGCTATATTTCTAAATATCGTTTCAATATCGTTAACGAGGTACTGCATGCTGTTATCGAGTATCAATTTTTTTCTGATATCGTGCAGCCCTAGAATGAATGAATGATTGGCCTAAAGGGTGTTGAGAGGAGCGCTCCGGCAGAAGGGGAGCCGCCCGGCACCAAGACGTGTCAGGTGATCAGAACACACTTACTGTACTAACAAGCCCAGATAATGCAGAGACAAAACTAAAAGGTTAATAATAATGAGAAGGGCCTGGAGCCATAAATGCAATCCTTAATGGGCTCCTTAATGCTTGACTGATACATATAATGGCATTTTAGTCTGATAATAATAAATTCAGGGATGAGGATGAAATCCATTTATGCCATATTATATACTAACATGTTAATATTAGCTGGGGGAAATAGAAAGATAACGTTTTTTTTACATTGTTTGTACCCAGGTGAGTCAGAGTTATTTGGCCACAAATTCGGAAAGCTTTGAATATAAATTTGTTTACGAAATCTCTGGGCACTTTAGGGTCTGTGCCAAATTGTAAACTGTGGAGTGAGAATTAAAATCAAGCAAAGAGCGAACTTTGTGGGCAATCCCATGTCTTCGTCGTTCTCACTGCTTCAAGCTTAGCCACAAAAGCCAAGCCAAGCCAAGACACTACATTAGCATCCTAATACACATAGTGGCAATACAGCCCAGCTGTCCCATTCAGGGATTTCAACAATTCTTCATTCCTCAATTGAATTGAAAGAGAAGGGAGGGAGAGGCAATGAGATAGTAGTTCAGAGATTTATGGCCTGTTATCTATCGACAAAGCCCAGGTCACCACACACACACACGCACACACACACACGCACACGCATACACGCACGAGCGTGCGCACACACATACACACAGACACACACACACAGAACACACACACACACACACACACACACACACACACACACAGACACACACACACAGAACACACACACACACACAGACACACAGACACACAGACACACACACACAAACTCTCAGTCCTGAATAAGCCCGCTCATACAGCCCTCTAATACATGGTTAAAAAATACCCTCACTTTCACTGTTTAAACAAAGTCTAGATACTCTGAGGAGACCCATCACTGAAAAGGTGAATACCATCTACATATTTGGTAACACTTTATTTTAATGGGTCACTATTACAGTGGATTACTACCAGATTAGGTACAGTGTAATAACCAGTGCAACAATATTTAATACCATGTAATACCAGTGTAACACCATGTACCAAGTTTGAACTTACATCTAGGGTTAGGGTTAGGGTTGCTTCATGGTATTACACTGGTATTACATGGTAGTAAATATTGTTACACTGGTTATTACACTGTGCTTATGTGGTAGATCCACTGTAATAGTGAACCATTAAAATAAAGTGTTACCAAAAATTCCACTATTGGGCACAGTCTCAAGCATCAGCTTCGTCAGAGCTCAGTCCAACCCAAGGACAGTTTGCAAAATGAAGTGTCTGTTTGAGAGGCATCATCCCGCACTTCTTCTGTAGAGGCCATAGATCCCGCCCTGGCACCTGGTTGCCACATGCCTAGCCAGGGCAGGCCTGTGCCGAGGGCATGGTACCTGTCTGAACTGAACACAATAAGGCGGTGTCCGTGATTTGGCACCGACCGGCGCTTGTTTTTGTGCTGACACATCAGAAAGTACCTCACTCATGGAGAGGAGAGATAATCCTGGCCAAACCACTGGGGAACAAAATCTCCTGCTGCACAGCACAAAGCCCGTTGCCTACCCTAGATACATTACCACCCCAGAGCTATGGACTCTTTCACACAACACACAATAATATTCACATACACACACACACACACACACACACACACACACACACACACACACACACACACACACACACACACACACACACACATACAAAGAAAGAAAGTGAGCAAAAGACAGAGAACATGTATGAACTGATCTTACGTTGCCTTATTCAATTTTCTTTCCATTGCTGAGGTCACCCTTAAAATGAAATATGAAAATGAATATTTGGGTCTTTCATGGACAAGAAGACACTTCAGAATATGCATGTTGCGTCTTGGTGTTGCATGTTTTGGTTCTGGATAGTAAGCTGCTGTCTGATGAGTGCTATTTGAGCTGGCTATGAGGACACTCGCCGTGCTCTCAGGTCAACAGGTTAATAACTGCTCTGAGCGCGACCCCAAGGATATAGCAGCCACCTGGGCCAGTCCAAAAACATTGTCGTTTAACGACCTCATCCATTCGCTATAGTGTCGTAGCAGACCGGTGCCTTTCTCAGAATTTTACTGTCCCCTTCCCATACATTTTATTGCTGGGCACTAAGTGGCGGTTATAAAAACTAGGTTAAAAGAACAAAGCTTCTCAACACGAACAATGTAAGTCTCCCGACGTCAAATTGCTGCATTGTGCTGCTAAGCAAATTTATCGAAGGAAGACTTGAAGTGTTTAAACAAAGCCCATGCGTAATTGCTTTATGGTTTGGCACTGCTGGGTGTAGTGAACCTATTTTATCACTTAAAATTATCGTAAGCCATCCAGAAGCCGTTACTCAACTATCAACACATAACACACCAAACATCAACTCCATGTTCTCCAGAGTTTAACAAGACGTGCGCCTGGTGAAGTACGCAATCTGGCTCGTCGTTGCAGGTGCGCTTTGAGCTAAATCGTATTTTTCAACAACATTTAATTCAAAATTGTTTAAATTCCAAAATATCCATACTGTACACATCACATGGATATTAGATGACATCTTCCAAACATCCACAGAACTTCTAAATAGGTTATACAGAACAAGACAAGT
>NC_085861.1:19001834-19014334 GCF_034702125.1 Engraulis encrasicolus | reverse complement strand
ATGTGGGCCTAATCAGTGGCCTCAGCTAATCAGTGGGTAATCTGTAGTCAGATTGTGACAGTGGTGTTGTGGTTCGTATACCTTTGAGCTGAAGGCCTGTCAGATCCATCCATGGCCACTACACTGTGTGTTTGCAAGGAGAGCCCTGGAGGCCTGCGGCTGCGGCTGGGAGGGGTGTCACGGAGGTGTCAAGGGGTCAGGAGGTCATCAGCGGCTCACTCGGGACGGTCACTGTGCAGAGGTCAACAGAGGTGGGGAACTGCCGTCAAGCTCCCTCTTGGCTGTTCCCGGTGAAATATGCCCAGTCAGCAGCTTTTCACAATCAAATGCCGCCATTGTATGTAGCTCATTCATTTTCTTGTCCAGGCCCTGCCATGGCCAACCGGTAGGGCACTTGCCTGCCATGCGGCTGACCCGAGTTCTATTCCCGGCCCGGGTCCTTTGCCGTCCCCTCCCCATCTCCCTCGCAATTTGCTTCCTGTCCATCTCTCACAATCAAATGAAGTCGAAAAAGACAAAAAAAAATATTCTCTCAGTCCAAATCCACCCAGTACCCAAGCTGTGCCTACTTTGGGTAAGAGAGGCCAAGTCCGCCATGGGAACTTTGTTTTCAGCAGTTCAGCACACAGGTCATTTAGTCTTTTCTTGTTTGAGATATGCCTGAAATTTCACACGTTTAATGTAGTCGTAAAGAAAAGAAAAGAAAAAAAACAGATAGAAACTCAAAGAACAGCATATTTTTATTTCATTTTCTATATAGTTCCCAAATTTCTATAACATTTCTATCAACTGTGAATTTAATATGCATTCTGTTTTGATATTAACTGCTGCAGGCACATTTTCAATATCAAGTTCAAATCTGTAGAAAGACATAAAATATTAGAAGAATATCTAGTAGTAGAATAGTAGAATTAGTAGAATTCCAGGTAATCACATGAATGCCTTAATTGCAGACAGTATAGCGTATTGCTGCTAACATGGAGAGACAGAAACAGAGAGAGAGAGACAAACAGACTGACAGACAGACAGAGGGTAAGGGACAGAGCGACAGAGGGAGAGAGATACACACAGAGAGAGATAGAGGAAGATAGGGAGAGAAAGAGAGGGAGGGAGAGAGAGATAGAGGAAGAAAGGGAGAGAGAGAGAGAGAGAGAGAGAGAGAGAGAGAGAGAGAGAGAGAGAGAGAGAGAGAGAGAGAGAGACTCTGTGGCATTTTGTTTTGGCTGACCTCTCACACACTGGGTGTCTCCCTTGGTGTATCTCATCACCCTGGGCAGGCTGCACTAAACTGGTGCTCCTACTCCCTACTCCCTCTCTTCCTCTCCTCTCCCCTGCCCCGCAGGCGGAACAGACTCCTTTTGGGTGTCTGATTACCCTGTCCACACCCACTCCGTTCACTGGGGGCAAGCAGGAGCGAGAGAGTATGACTAGGGGAGAGACACCATAGGGTGCTCTCTCTCTCTCTCTCTCTCTCTCTCTCTCTCTCTCTCTCTCTCTCTCTCTCTCTCTCTCTCTCTGGTATCCAGGCAGCAGTGGCAGCTCTACCCACAACTGTCGCCACTGTTTCAAGCTGTCGCTTTTAGCTTCCAGGGTGAGATTCATTTCCTCAAAGTTTTGCGGGGGCTCGCACACCTTGAAAGTCTTTGTTTGCAGGTGCGTTTCAAGGTGTCATACTTTTCAGTTCGTACGTAGAAGAAAAGCAGAAGAAGATCACTGCTTCTTTCACCACTTTATTTTTGGTTTGCTAAAAGCAACGTTGTGCTCTCTCCCTCTACAAACTGAAAACTGAGATTAATTTCCTCACAATTTTATTCTGTTCATGCTCCTGTCAAAAATTACTTGAATTGAATTACTAAGATTTGTGCTTTGCTTTTAACTGGATAACACTCTCCATCGCTGTGCAAATAAGGCTGTTTACATTCCACCTCTGCCTCCTACTTGCCTGTGCATGCGCTGCCTCTTCTGGTGAACTGATATTTCGTTTACGTTTACAGTCATTTCTCCCTCTTTTCTCTCATCTCCCTCCTCTTACTTCTCACTCATATTCTGACTGGGACCCATTCACTGCTCAGTGAAAACGAGTGCCCTATACATATTTGTTGACAATGCCAAGGCCTACTGGTTCCATGAAGTCATGGCTATTACAAAATAAGTACAAAAGGCACAAAATCAATTGAGGCCGCCATTGATTCGGGCCTGGCTATTCTCCTGTGTTCTGTCACCATGGTTACTGAGCTGCATTTTAATTCTTCATGGCCCTCTGTCTCTGTACTGCTCAACTCTCACTCTCTTTTTAAAGTTCCAGACAGACTGTTACTAGCTCCCCCCAACATGGTTAGGGTGGTGGGTGTGTGTGGGGGGGATTGAAGAGGTGGGGGCTGAAGCTGGGGGGTAGCTGGAGATTTTGGGAATGGATGCCAAATGAGTGCCATTGCAATGCAGTGAGAGCTGCCGCTAAAAATATCTATTGACACATAGCTTTCGGCTCACAAACACATGGCCACACAGACGGGCGGGCAAACACACACACACACACACACACACACACACACACACACACACACACACACACACACACACACACACACACACACACACACACACACACACACACACACACACAGGTGTACATGCATACACACACACACACACACACACACACACACACACACACACACACACACACACACACACACACACACACACACACACACACACACACACACACACACACACACACACACACACACACACACCTATTCAAATGCAGGTTGCCATAGCATTGCTTATGAGAGAACACCAAAAAGTATTGTTATACGTATATTTCCATTTGATGAGGAGTTCTTAAATAAGGAGTTGTACAGACCATTGTTCAAAAGGTGTTTAGCTTCTTCATGGAAACAAACCTGAAGCAGAGGAGGTCATACCCTGGGACAGGCTGACTACTGCCCCCCCCCCACCCTTCATACCCAAGTCGGAAGCAGACAAGGAGACAACTGCATGCTCGTAAATCATGTTTCATGTGGTGTGTGTGTATGTGTGTGAGTGGGTGGGTTAAGAGTGTGTGTGCCGTGCGCACGCGCCTACACAAAGGGGCGCTGACAGATTTGGCTGGGCCCGGGACAAAGACATCTGAAAGGGCCCCAAACCCAATCAATACAATGTAATGAGGATACAATTCTGGGCCCCCTCTGTGTCTAGGACTGGGACAAGTGACCCCTTTGTCCCCCACCTGTCGGTTTCCCTGCCTACATACAGTCAATCCGGAAAGTATTCACAGTGCTTTAGATGAACAAATTTGCTTTAGATGGCGCCAAGCATGTGTGGTGGTAAACAAGTGAGTTTTACACAAAAAGTGCATCATCTGGCTAGTCAAGCATGGTAGTGGGACTGACATCGTTTGGGGATGTATGAATGCCGTCAACATTGGAAATCTGAATTACACCTAAAGAAGCATGCATGTCAACATGCACTGTGACTACAGAAGCAGATCATGATACTTTCCATAGGATTTCATTCAAAACTCACACCCATCTATTTTAGCCAGGTGCAGACTCAAAATGTACAATTTCAATGTACTGAAAGGTTGAAACACACACCGGTGACCTCCCTTTTAATCCCTTTTCATTTCGAAATGAATGTAGTTGCTGCCAAAGGTGGTTCTACAAAGTATTAAGCAAAGGCTGTGAATACTTTTGTAAATATGATTTCTTTGTTTTTTATTTTTATAAATTTTCAAAACTGTCAAGACAACTTGTTTTTCACAGGGTCATAATGGAATAATTTGTGTAGGATTTTGACAACAGACATTCATTTGTAGCATTTGGAATAAGGCTGTAAGATAATAAAATGTGAAAAAAGTGAAGCGCTGTGAATACTTTCCGGATTGACTGTATATGTAGCCTATAGCATTTGTCACCTGTTTCTTAGAAGTGTCTCCATCTGACCGCGAGATTCATACCTCAGAAGAATGACAGCAGTATGCCTATGCTCTCTGAAATTAAACTACAGAGTAGGTGTCTCTATGTGTATGTACATGTCAGAAACGGCATGCTTGTTAGACTGAACCTGTAACACACCTTTGGCCAGGGCCGCTGACAGCTTTGGCTGGCCCCAGGACAAAGTCATCTGAAAGGGCCCCCCTCCCAATACAATATAATGAGAACCCAATTCTGGGCCCCCTCAGTACCTGGGCCTGGAACAACATACCCCTTTGTCCCCCCCGTGTCGACTGCCTTGTCCATGGCACCTCTTTGCGAAAGGTGAGGAGTGGGAGCAAGCAGCATGGCTTCACATACCATGCCGTATGTGCCAGAATAAGCAAGGACACATTATAATCATGGACCATGTGCAGGATACTGTAAATGTAGTATGTGAACCCATACTATTAAGAGATAGTTTATCAACCTCGTAATAGAGTTGATCCAACTGTCAGCAAAGTTTATCTAGAGTTCATGACTGAACACAACATCTAACTTAAAAAAATAATAATCCAAAATCCAGTTTACTCAGCTCTCAGTTCACGGTTACACCCTAAATAATAAGTTTGGAATTCTACCAAAAAGGCAAATCATTTATATATTACCTCAGCCAAACATGTTTAACGTGTGTTGCATAAGACTGAAACTTGAGGGAAAGGTGTTAAGTGGATCGATCTGACAGAACTCATTCCTTGTATTTTCAATGACATAAGGCCTTTGACAACCTTCAGCCATTCACTTTTGTTCTTGAAGGCCATTGTAAGAAATTATGGCATAGGCCTAGGCTATTATGTCTTGCAGTGTGTGAGCCATTGCTGTACCTTACAGGGGACACCTTAAGGTAGGGGTGGGGAACCTATGTCTCAAGGCCAAGGCCGTTTATGGCCCTTGAGGTCATCTTATCCAGCCCCCAAAATAATTTTCAATGTTATGCAGTTTCACATGTAATATGACATGTTTTGTCAAGAAAAGTTAGGAATTACATTTGCAATACAATTGAGTTATATTAGAGTAACTTTATATATAACTTTATATTTTCAGGGTACTTAGTGAAGGTGGGGTCTGTTGCAAAGGTGGCCGCCTTCAATATAGCCCTTAGAGGACTTTGTCAAATTTGAAGCGGCCCCTCGAATGAAAACGCTTTGCCACTCCTGCCTTGAAGTCACGCTGTGGGCACCTCATTTGATAAATTTGCCCGCTTCACAGAACTAATTGCACACAAATGGTTAATTGGTGAAAGGGCAAGTGTAGCCTACTAACTTAGGACCATGCCTGATTTCCATCACATTCCCATTTCTACGGTGATGTAATGGCGACGGCGATCCACTCAGAGCTTGCTCGTCTAATGGAAGACACATGGCTAATACTACTGCACTCAACACTTCCTTTACGCCTAATTACAAACACACACACGAGGCAAGAAGCTGACAAGGAGTAATGAATTTATAGGGAAACACTTTGGCCCTGTTCTCTTGATAAATCACTGATACGTCAAAATGATAGGGCCTGTCTGCAGTTGATTAAACGTGCCAGCAATGACGTATAGAGACAAGTCAAAAGATCAGTTTCATACACAAAATACGAAAACACAAAATAACTAAACCCATGTGCAGGACCCCAGATGAACGCATAGACTCAACGACCCAACCAGTATAAAAACTGTTCCAAGAAACGTCAGGTTTTTTTTTTTTTTTTAAAGGGACAGTTTGGTCAATTTCAACATGCAGTTGTAAAGCTCACACTACCCTGGACTTGTCAGTGCCTGAGATTTTTTTTTCTTCTTCTTCAGCCGTTTCCGAGATCCTGGTCATTGTAATGGGGGCAGCTCTTACTTTACATTTCAAAAAAACATTTTTATTTATTCCCAAAAACATCCAAAAGGTTATAAAACACCAGCAGACAACTAGCAAACAGCAGTAACTTTTGGGAAAATATGTGGAGTTGGCCTATGTTTCATTTTTTAAAAATGTAAACAAACGCTGCCCCCATTAGAATTGCTCATATCTCGGAAAGGGCCGAGCCGAAAAATGTGACATTACCAGGTATTGACAAGTCAAGGGTAGCGTGAGCAATACAGCAGCATATTGAAATTAACTGAACTGGTCCTTTAACTCTTATCCTAGCAGAGAAAGTTTGGGAACCACTGTTCAACATACTGTCACTAGGTGCATCGTGACTAGGCAGAAAAGTGATAGTGACCTCAAAGTTAGGACACTCAAATAAATATTGAATAAGTGCAGCCTAGATATATCAACTAGGATATATTCATATCCTGGTATTAAAAGAATAACAAAACAGAATCACCAAAAACCAGTCAGTTGGGTATAGTTTATTGCAGAAGATAACCACAGTCCAGTTTCTAATTGTCAATTGCTTTCAAACCAAGAAATGAAATTGGAGGAAAAAACAACTTCAGCACACACGCAATACTCTTTTCAACCCTTTACAATAATGTTATCACTTACAGGCTGTAGTTTCACAAGAGCAAAAAAAAAAAAAAAAAAAGCGCTTAAGTTCTAACTTTATGCTGCAAAATAACATCTCTCCTAGGTAGGGCAGCATGGGTCTTTGAATGTTCAAAAATCGCTGCTGCAAGGCTTAACATTTGCAATGTCTGTTGCAAATTAAATGTCGTTTCCTTTCTCAGTCTACCATCCTTTACAAAGACCTTGATTGCATAGTGCAAATGCAATATTTTTTCACATTTGACCCAAGAGAGAGGGAAGCACTATAGTCTCATCAAGATAATGAAATGTAGCTTTATGAATCGTAGACTTTCCAGCAAACAACCAACAAGACAGTACTCGGTCGGTACTCATAAATACTATTCTGTCCAAAAGAAAAATACTTTGGACACCATTTTATTTCTGAAATACTCTGTGCATTCCAATATATGACCTTGGGTCCTCACGTTTTGTTGATGCCCCGCCTCCGTGGAGAAAACAATTAAGCTTCCCCGCTGTCGGCACAACAATTTTTGGGGGACTATTCTTCATTCACCAACCAGTTTGCAAATGAGAAAATGACTTAACAATTGAGTTCTTGCGAGATATTGAAGTACAATGCTGTTATCAGTGATGTCATCACTGTGTATTACTTCCAGGTACGAGGCCACAAGCACAAGTGGAGGACGCAAGTCTGCATATTGGAATGCAGCCTCTGTGTCCACAAGACAAATGAGATTGCTGCACAGCTCTGTGCCATGTTTGTAGTAGTGTTTACTGGAGTGAGATATGAGGTATGGAAGTGTGCCAGTTCATCAAGGCAAATCAATGAGTGAAATAACTACTTTGCATAATATCGTGCTGTGAACGTAGCAAAAATATAGACTGTAGCAGTGGACTACAGCATCTCTACAATTCCTGTGGTAGTTAGAACACTACATTACCCCAAATATCTGGGTCAAAAAGTTGCCATCTCTTCCCCCCCCCCTCGAAAGGGATAGCTAGAATGTAACAGACAGAAAATTACTTCTTTGTTTTCATCTGCAACATCAGAGGCTTTTTCAATATGGCCGTCGGACCATATTGCTATTCCGTTGCCTTGGCAACTTCAGCACTTCTAATTATAAGCCCAGCCTTTGAATGGTTTCTCTTTGGTGTCCATAAGAAGCTTGCTTGACCAGTCCAACAGTCTGTTTGCGGAGCAAATATTAAGTGTCTATTCCCTTCAGAGCAGTCCGTTTAGACATTGGGATGTGTGGCCCTGTGTGCAAGTACTGCAGAGCACTGGCTAAGTGGGCTTCACTGATGGTTTTGTAAAATAAAATCCAATTTTGGGGTGTTGTATTTTTGGGGGGCACTTGTGATCCAGTGAGTCATTTTCATCGCACCTGGGTCCCTCTCCTTGCCTGCTTCTCATGACCACTGATTTCACCAGTCCTTTGGCATCACAGCTGAGGTCACTTATGGAATTATTATCATAATATTAATAATAATTAAATCGCCAAATGAAACCTATAAATGATTGTACCAATTTTGGGGTTCAAACTGAAGGAGTAACGAAACAAAATGAAACGAAAAATTAAAAAAAGGAGTGCAGGGAATGCAAAGCTACTGTACGTATGTGTCTGGAGGCACAGAAGAGAGATTAATGGCTTAGACTGAGAGACACACAATAGCACTCATTGTGTCTGTGGGAGTGGATACTGTGACATGTACAGATATAGGCATGGGCATGATCAGAAGAAGTCAATGGAGTTCAAGAGAGTCTGCGTGTGTGTGTGTGTGTGTGTGTGTACTGTATGTATGTGTGCGTGTGCGTTGAGACAGGAGGAGAGATGAATAGAGAGACTAATGATGGGGATGAGCAGAGAAAGAGAAAGGAGATGATGAACTGCAGGACGTCAATGACGCCTGTATGTTGGTCTGGAGAGAGGGGGAGAGAGAGAGAGAGAGAGAGAGAGAGAGAGAGAGAGAGATAGAGATTCTGAGAGTCTGGATGTCTGGATGTGTGTCTGTCTGTATATGAAGAGATGTATGCATGCTCTCCCAGAGAAAGAGCAATGGGAATAGGGGGAGGATGCTTTGTGGAAGAGAGACGTCCATCTTTTTCTTTTTTTTTAAAAAGTGTGCTCAACTCCAAACTATTTTCACAAGGTCTTCAGGTGTGAGTGAACAGACTTGTATATTTTTTGTAGAAAAGCCACACTCTCAAGTGTAATGCTATTCTTGTATTTTAATTTAGTGCATCAGCATTACAGACAGACGTTTTGGCCTAAGCCTAATGCCGTGTCCAGACCAAGAGCGAACTACGCTGCCTGGTAGCGTGGGTAGCGGAAGAAGTTTCGCCTTGAATTCACTGTATTCGCTCCAGACGCAGCATTGACATGTTAGATTCAGCTAATCACATAACGGCTCTGGCTTGACAGCCTGGGACATTCGGAGATATTAACGTTCCATTTGGTTTTCGCCGAACAGCGTCAGAGCGAATTCGCCTACGATTAGATTTAGTTTAATAGTCAAAATTCGCTCTGGTCGCTCAAGAATCTTTGCTCCCCCTTCGCTTTGGTAGTGCAGGTCGCGTGCCCTCCATAGAGAAATAATGACTTCTGTCGCTTCGTTTGCTCCTGGTCTGTACACGGCATAAGAAGTCTGTCCGTCATGCTGACCCACTAAAATAAAATACTAGAATTACACTCGAGGGCGGCTTTTCAACAAAAAAAGTGAAATGTCCATCACCATGAAGGAGGGCTGCAACTACAGTCAGTCTGCGCTGCGCTTCAGAGAGGGCTGTGCAGTTATGAGGTAATTAGCTCCTCTGAAGAAAAAGAGAAACAAGAGCTAAAAACAGGAGGACGATGATTATTATGATGACTGTGGTGATAGATCAAGTCAGATGATTGTGCTCACCATGTCAAAAACACTTACTGATTTGAATGTGCATCTGCCAGCGTGGCGCACAGCAAGAGAGCTGTGTGTAACCTGCGGCAGCACACAGAGAGAAAGGAAGAGCTGATTGATTGCCTAATGAGATGGTCAGAGAGGCAGGTGTTGAGAGATTGTTTGGAGAGAGAGGTAGAGAGAGAGAGAGAGAGAGAGAGAGAAGTGAGAGAGGATGGGAGGGAGAGAGAGAGAGAGAGAGAAGGTGGGAGAGAGGTAGAGAGAGAGAGAGAGAGAGAGAGAGAGAGAGAGAGATGAGAAAAAAAGAATGGCGGGACGATGATTCATGCCCAGTACCAGAAAGAGAAGAGAAGAGAAGAGAAGAGAAGAGAAGAGAAGAGAAGAGAAGAGAAGAGAAGAGAAGAGAGAGAATGATTGATTGACTGACTGACTGACTGACTGACTGACTGACTGAAATGTACCTGGAAACACACTGGCTATATATCTCTTGTACGAGTGGCTAAGTTAAAAATGAATGTGGAGAAGAGGGCATGGAGACGAATGCCGAATGGCTGCTGAGGAGTCGGACGGCTCGCTAGGGGAGGACTAGAATGATGTGTGTGGAATGGAGATGGCCAGCACTGACAGCAGAGGAGGTCAGAGATGTTTCGTGGGAATGTAAGAAATAAAATATTAAATAATTATAATAATAATAATAAAAAAAAAATAATGGAATGAACACAGTGGGTCTGGAGATGAGGTGAGGTGAGTGATGGGGGATGGTTGAGGAACCCTGGGATGGAGAGGAGTGTGCTCCCTCCCAACCAACCCTCCTATACACCTCACCCACAGAGGTGAGTAATGGGGATGGGGATGGAGAGCAAAGGCCTAAACTTAACCTGCTTTACTCCTGAACCAGCTTCTTAGTAAAGAGGTAAATGGTCTAATAGAAGAGCATTAAGCCCTCATTTCCTTAATGAGGACTCCAGGCTCTTCTATTAAGAGATTTACCTCTTAACCTAACCTGTTTTACTCCTGAACCAGCTTCTTAGTATAGGCCCCAGAGCTCAACCACGCTGCCCTGCCCCCTCACTCGCACTCGTTCTCGCCCAGGACGCTGAACATGTTGACGGTGAGGCTGGGCGAGGGCCTCTCTCTCCGCCTGGAGCTCGGGAAGCCATCGTCCTCGTCGTCTCCGTCCCCGTCCTCGTCATCGTCCGCGTCCCTGTCCTGCTCCTCTTCTGGCTCAGAGCTGGACTCCCCCTCCTCCTCCTCCTCTTCTTCATCCCTCTCTCCGGCACCCCCCTCCAGACGACCCTGCAGGCCGATGATCTCAGACAACTCTGGGTGGGACTCCCACTGGTCTGAGGGAGGGAGGGAGAGAGGGAGTGGGAGGGGGGGAGAGAGAGAGAGAGAGAGCGCAAAGGAACAGGGGAGGAGGGGAGAGAAAGAGAAAGAGATGGGACGAGGGAAGGAGAGTCATTTCACTTCCTCAGAAACAAAACCGAAAGTATTCGCCTGTACAGTATGAGCAAAACAGACGCACACACAACAGTTCTCCTACCAGACTAGCAAAGAGGACCAGAAAGTTTTCAAGATGGAAGCACACAAAAAAATTTAAAAGTCAAAATCAGGGCTTTGAACCATTATTTTTTTCCAAACGTTCCGTTCCGAACAGAAACGGAATTATAACGTTTCCGGTTATAAGTTCCATCAATAAATTGACGTTCCCGAACCGGTTAGAAGAAAAAAATACTGTTCCCGGAACGGTTAATTTCGTTCCTGTCAGCTAATTACTCCCATAGGCCTAACTGACGTTAATTAACCAAGAAAGACGGAAGTGCAAATGAGTCAGCCTACATTCCAAACTGTTTATTCAAGCAGATGAAAAGAATATCCTCCAGAATTTTGTCAAATGATGAAAATGCACGCTCCACGCTGACTTGGTCACGGGGAGCGCTATGACGGACATTGTGAGTTTGTGCATATTTGAAGCGGCCATGGATGCCCAATAACGTCGAACATTCTTGGTGCGCTTTACACGCGCTTCTCTGCAATGTCTCACAATGATGCAATGGAAACTCTCCCCTTTTGTGACAGTGGTTTCTCTTATTTAAGATGTGGAGTGAAGACTTTGTAGTCGACAGCGCTCTCTCCATTCAGTCAGAGAATGTCTGATGTCACACAGGACGTGAACCTCAGCCGTCATGGTAACGTGCACAGGAAAATAATTACCTTTTTTGTTTTGTTTGAGGAACGGTATTAACCGGTTACCATTATTTTGAAATAAGTGTTCCCGTTCCAGAACATAAAAAATAACAACGTTTCCGGTTTCGTTTCTGTTCCCTGTAAAATACAAAAAGTTCCCGGTTTTCGTTTTCGTTCCTTGAACCGGTTCAAAGCCCTAGTCAAAATATAGCTCTATATATAAAAAAGGGGTTCCACGCGCTTCTGTTTTTACATCTGGTGCATCAACGGGAGGGAGGCAGGTAATCTTGAATGAAGAGAAGACACCGGAGCAGCTCAGATGGGATGCTTTTTCTTTTTAATTCAAGTGCACAACATGTTAGGGACTAACGTTTCGATGGCAAGCCATCTTCATCAGAGACTCTGATGAAGATGGCTTGCCATCGAAACGTTAGTCCCTAACATGTTGTGCACTTGAATTAAAAAGAAAAAGCATCCCATCTGAGCTGCTCCGGTGTCTTCTCTTCATTCAAGATAGCTCTATATATAGTAGGTGACTGTGCAGTCTATGGACAAAGCATGGTTCAATGGATCTGAAGCACTTCAATCTGTCGATTGGCACAGGATTTCCTGGCTGGAATTGCTAACCAAAAAAGGTCCACGCAACACCATGCCCATATCACTAACTGAATAAAACGGAAGGGAAACCTTGGTGTCCATTCAAACACAGGGCGTCCCAAAAATATGTGTACAGTACATACTTCAACGCATTGGAAAGTAGGCGTTAATTTAAAAACAAAACATTTCATTTCGGCAAGTGCAATAGAATTTACAGGCATCATTTCATAGTTTTGCTTCCACCTGTTCTCAAACTGATATCTAATGTCTACGGGGTCTACTGAGAGCTACAAGAGTCACTGAACAGATGGAAGCCATTGAAAACGAATGCTCAAAAAACACCAAGAGAATTGTGCGTGATCAACCTTAATTTACACTGATTTAAAGCGGGTAT
>NC_085861.1:18944334-18999334 GCF_034702125.1 Engraulis encrasicolus | reverse complement strand
AAGTTATGTTTTGATGCGAAGCAGGTACAAACAACGGTTTCTGGCAGAAAACAGTGGTGTGTACGTTTTAGGTCTATGCCACTTACACCTGCTTCAGATGCATTGAATAGACAGTGTCTGAAGTCATGTGAAAAAGGCCCCTTGTCAGATTCAGAATGAAGCAGAGCAGAGTTCAAGAGGAGGTTCAGAGCTAACAGTTGGCCAGAAAACAAACCTTGCCATGGGCTCCATTCTATCTCTCTTTGAAAAAAAAAAAAAAAAAAAAAAAACTTGGGCTAGGGCTTTTTTGCCTTCACTTGAAGGACAGCCGGAGACGGCGACAGGAAGCGAGTGGGAGAGATGGGGGAGAAATCGGCAAATGACCCGAGCCGGAGTCGAACCTGGGTCACCAGCGTAGTAACCCAGTGCCCTACCATTAGGCCATGGTAGGGCCACCATGGGCTCCATTCTCAAGTACTGTAGAACAATTACATTATCAAAGTCTCTTGAGACTCGTTTCCTGGGTGTTTAGAAAAAGCGTGTAGCTCATCACTTTAATGTGAGCCGTGCAAACCCACTATTGTGCACGTTGTCAAGTTTTTCTGACAGTGCTATATGTGGAAGCACACATATGATTACAGTGTCTGCTGCCGTCTTGGCTCTCTTGTCTCCAGTCACGTCTAGAAGGCGTGATGTCTCTCTGCTCTCATAAGTCTAGACCAGGGATTCTTAACCATAGAGCGGCACTGTATACATTAAACTGAAGACACTCGAGACAGCGTGCGTCTTTCCCACTTAAGATGACCACACATTGAGCTCGAAAGTCCCGCCCCTTAGTTCCGCATTTCACGGGACCTAAGCTGACCATCTAACAACATGGTAGCGTGTAAATATCTTCCGATCACAGTCGTTATATGCGCTGGGCTCCAAATATGCTGTTTAAGAGGCTAGATAAAGATTATTCATGCAGAAGCATCAATGTTTTGTTCCGAGGCCGTTTGCATGAAAAATGTGAAGAAACACAGCTTTCTAAAAAGTTTGGGGGTTCGTACGAAAAATTAAAAAAAAATATCAGAAACAACATATGTGGAGCTCGTGGCACAACTCGAAGGGGAACGAAATATCATTTTAATACCGCCATTGGATTACATGCTACGATTTTCGGCTAACAACGCCGTTGAGGTCCCATGAAATCGGGGGAAGTGACGTCACTTTCGAGCTCTATTGCTGTTTTTTTTTTTTTATTAGTGGGAGATACATCAAGAACAAGATGCCAATACACTTCGCCGTACATCAATGGAGAATGACAAATTACCAAACGGCATCCAGCGCATTTGCAGATGTCTTCTGACTCTTGATCTCCTCACGTTTTAGTAAGAAAATAAGGGATTCAAACACTACTCAAAATGTTCAGTGTACTGATCAAGCAAATCCTTTATCCCTGCCTAAATACCCCGAAAAATCCTTTTCTTTCGCAAACAATGCATGGTGTTGAAAAGCTTTCAGTTTTTGACACAGTGCCTTAAGACCGTACAATTTCTATTCTCACCTCGCATTTGCCCATCACTAAGAAGTGTCTTGGATCAACAGTCAGCAGATTCATCACAAATCTCAAACGCAGAGTGGTCACAAATGTCAATTTAGAGAAACAATGTGTGACTGGCTCAATGTGTGAATGGCACTAGCTTGTTCACCCCTTAACATTCCTTAAGGATTTGCAAGAGGGAACGACTGAAAAATACACTGCCTTTACACTAGACTCACTGTGTGCTGGATTTGGTCTCTTTGAAGTGAACTTTCTGAAGTTTTATTTTGTTTTTATCAGAATCACTGTTAAAAGTTCTGATCAAAATCTGTTCATATTGCAAAGCAGGAAAAAACATGTACAGGATTACAGTATACAGTACTGTAAAAAATTAAGTGTTTGCAATGTTTTTGTTCAAAACACTGCATAATACCTACAGTAGACTATTCACTGCAGAGTACCACAACAATACTACAGTAAAACAGTAAACATATGATAAAAGTGTGATATTTGATGGGACCCAGGCCACTCTGCACTGATAAAAAAGGGGCCTGAACAACAAAAAGGTTAAGATTCCCTGGTTTAGACTCAGCAACAACCCAGCAGAGGAGACTACTTTACTGCTGCTTTTTTGTAGTAAGTGTACCAAAGCAAAACCCTGATTGTTCAACAGTACTGACAATTGTGTGAAAGTTGTTCAATTCCACCCACTGAAAAATGACCTTGTAGAAGTGAGTGTCCATCAGCTCATCAGCAATAAAGGCCCACACACCAATAATGGAACGAGTCCCCTTCATCAAGGTTCAATTTACAGAGAGAGCACCTTGCAATGGTGGCACATTTATGACGGACAACCTGACTCAAATGTATCAGCAAAACCATTTGGAAGTGTTTATCAGGGCACAGAAAGATACTTAGAGTAGTTGATTATTGTACCTATGCAGCCCAGTGTAAGCACGCCATCCTTGTAGAGCTCCTGTGACGGGTTGTTCATCTCCATGGCTACGTCGCTGTGGTGCTCCATCAGCACCGACTCCCCATCTTCTGTCTGCTCCCAGTCGCTACTGCCCACCGCCGCAGCATCCTTCTGGATCTTCTGCTCCCAGCTGCTCAGGTCCACTAGAAAATTAGCACATTAAAAAAATTATTAAATATTTTTATAACTTTATTTAGTAGTAGGACATTTTTTACTTTATTTAGACAGGACAGTGAAGAGTGGGACAGGAAGCGAATTGGGAAAAAGGCGGGGAGGGGTCTGCAAAGGACCCGGGCCGGGAATCGAACCCGGGTCAGCCGCATGGCAGGCGAGTGCCCTACCAGTTGGCCACAGCAGGGCAAAGCACATTATATTTTTTATTTTTTTGGTGGGCAGGATGCGAGTGGGAGAGAGAGACGTGGGAGGATCAGGAAATGACCTCGGGTCGGAAATCGAACCCGGGTCGGCCGCATAGCAGTCCAGTGCCCAGCCAAATAAGCCACGGCTGGACCATTAGCACATCACACAGACATGATGACATTGCATTGTATTGCATCACACATGTTTTTATGTGCGTCTATCTTTTGTGTTTTTCAGAACTACTTGTCTGAGTGACTTTCCTGTTTGAGATAGCAGCCTTTAGCAAAGCATGGATCACAGATGTTGATAAGCTCAATTTTCCGATATTGTTCAGTTTTTAGCAGCCGCACACGTGTTAGTGACCTTTGTACATGCATAGTAGAAAATATAAAAATGTTCTGATTCCAAATAAATTTGCAGTCAGATAAGAAGGACTCATAGAAGCATAGTATTAAGAAGACCAAAATCTTTCAACTCACTAACAGACAAATGTTCTTTTTTCCCCCTTGCGGTGCGTGTAAAGTGGTGCAGCACGGCCACAAATAAAGATGTGCAAAAAGCCTCCAGTGAGGTGACATCTGTTAACAAGTTTTTTGGGTAAACAGAACTTGTCGCCTACACAACAAATCGGTCTTAAAAGTCATCGCTTCCAACACTCCAGCAAAAACCGCAGCTGCATTTCCCATCTGCATATTACCACGTACGGTAAGTTAATTATTTCTGTGCAATCTTGTGTAACTACCAGAGGTACCGAAACACCTCTGCAGCAACACAGCTGAGCTAAAACCCAGACAATCCAGCAATCGCTTCACTGGCGGGCCAGAGGGCTGCTGTGTTTTGGGTCTGTGTGTTTGAAGCTTGAAGCGGCATCCCAGGTCGGTCTCACCTCGTCCTGCTGTGATCTCCTGGCAGGCCTTCATGATGTGGATGGGGCCCCCCGCTCGGCCCCAGTGGCCCTTCCTCTTCATCCGCTTCTTCTGAAGGACTGCCAACACACACAGGCTCATGTCAGAGGCTCATGTCAGGTAGTAGTCAGGCATCAACATTACCACTCTTTTTTTTTTTTTTTTACTTTATGTAACACAAACTTTACGCAACACCAGCCACTCACTACACCACAGATACATCAACATTACTCTTAATTTAGTTTACTTTAAAAGTAAAGATAAAAATATAATTGTTTTGATTAGTCTTCTTTTGCTACAAGATATTGTATAGACATTACTCTCTTTTTTCCACCAAAGAAATATTCATCAAGGGTCTCTGATTTTTATTTTAAATATCTTTCTCTCCCTCTCTTTATTGTGGGTCTTCAACATTTAATCTCAACTTCAGCAGTATGTATTAACAAATGATAACAGTATACAACAAATACATGGTTTCAAATGAGATTAACAAAGGCAACGTAGGGTATCCAGCTTAACACAATAACCCATGGCAGTCTGTGTAGTATGTACCTGTGCTATAGGGCTGTCCAGGGTGGGAGGTGAAGCAGACGCAGTGCAGGTTGGGGAAGTGCGCGTGCAGGTAGTGTTTCCATGCCAGCACCAGCGGGGCAGGACACAGGTCTGCTTTGTTCAGGACCAGCACTACCTGTTTCTGGAGCTCGCCCGTGATGTAGTGATACAGGGTCGGGGGGAACTGTAACACCTGAACACGGAAGAGACAAGTTTTTTTTTTTTTTTCTGGGAGTATGTCTCCATCTGGTGGTTGATTTAGATATGGCATGCAGATATGTGATGTACATGTACTTATGTTATTCCATACAACATTTGTTTATGCATTCATTTGATTTCTGTACTCATTTTTTACCGGCAATTAAAAAACCCTTTAGCTCCATCATTCATACTCCACATCTGTGTTTTCCTGCAAAAATATAATTCAGACAATAAGAATAAACTTAAGACATGAAATGAAACCTATTTTTACCGGGTGCCTGATGTCCACAATCAGTAAGATGACATCGGACATCTCCAGGACCCTCCATAGCTGCCGCCATGTCTGGAGAGAGAGAGAGAGAGAGAGAGAGAGAGAGAGAGAGAGAGAGAGAGAGAGAGAGAGAGAGAGAGAGAGAGAGAGAGAGAGAGAGAGAGAGAGAGAGAGAGAGAGAGAGAGAGAGAATATAAACAAACTAGTTGTAGCAGGAAAGGAGAGATCAGAGATCTGTATCTCCTCTGTGCTCAAACCATTTACCAGCTTTACTACTACTACATATATGTGTGCATTACAAACTGCCTGATGTGATTTCATAGTATAGTAGTATACAGTAAGCCATGTTTCACACTTTTCGACATCACAGTCATTCATCCAATACCATCTTGTTTCCATTTTGTGACAAAAAATAAAAGGGTGAATTAATTCATTTTTACATCAGAGCTTCGTAACCTACCCAGGACCCCTCCGCAACCCACTTTTGGGTCCCGACCCACCAGTTAAGAAAAACTGCCATACACAACGTACTGTACACATACTGTAGGTCATGAGAGACAGAAAGGTGACGGTAGCGGGAGGGTGCTACTGTAGCAGAGAGAATGGAAAAATGTAAAACCTTTGACTTTGGTGTTTATCAGCAAGACTGAAAGGGCTGCACAGGTGCTGGCTTGCAATCACAAGTATTTACATATCTCTCCTCTGGGGCTAGAGCTGATGCTGATGGAACTGCATTCCTGAGTAAACTACCTCCTCACCCTCCCACACCTGCCATTTTTTTTAAACAGCCACGATGCCGTTTTGCGGCATCTCACGTTCATTTTTGTGTGCATGTGCCCCTGAGCGCTTCTCAAGAACTTTTTGCTAAGAGCTAAGACGCCAAGAAGGGCTGTCACAATAACAAATTTTGCCAGGTGATTAATTGGCCAAGAAATTATTGCAATAAACGATAATATTAACAAACAATATAATGACAATGGGATGAAAATGCAAATACACCCTTTCTAATTTTGAAAGCGTCGCGGCAGGGGGTGCTAGACAGTTAGGTAAATAGATAGATGGATAAATAGACAAGGCAGACAGACTGAGAATCAAAAGCACACCAACGTTTAAGTGTCATTGTGCTGAGTGAAATGCGCCCATCGCTGTTTATTTGTCTTGGGTAGAGAAAGAGAGAGTGAGCAGGAAAACAAAGCAGCGCGCAAATATAACTTATCGTGGCCAAAAAAGGCCATCATGCTTGTAAAAACGTATTGAACGATATACTGCCTTATTGAATATTGTGACGGCCCTAACGCAGCTCTCAGACGTTTTCTGCATCTCACCTTAACCTTTGTGTGCCCCATAGCTCTCCCCAAGGACCTCTAGCTGCTTGGGGCTCATTATCTATGCCATGTTTGTCCTTTGGAGAGATCAAATTAATGCAGTGAAAGGTACACTCAGAGGACATGACCTCAAACACAGGCCAATGTTTTAAATATTTACAGAATGAATCGTGGTAGCATTAACAGCATTTGTGTGTGCTTTTTCTCTTCTCCCATGGAGATATTGAATACAAGAGAGGGGGGGTATTAGTCAGGGCTGGATTAATGGACCTAGATATGGCTGCAGCCAGGAAGGGGGGGGGTGCTGATTGGTCAAATGTGAAAAATTGCAGAATTACGACAGATGAATTCATGTCATGTTGACAAGAGTTGGTAGATGCTATCCTTAATGACGAATGTTGCGAAAGCAACCTGTTGCAACGTGTAGCCTAGCCCTTTGAGGAGTAACCACACAAATACACCGGCCGCGACCTGAGCGAGGCGAGCGACGGAAGTAATTGACTTTGTATTGAGTTGCGTGACAAAAGCGATTCGGGCGACTAGAGGCGATTCGTGCGACAAGAGCAACAGTTTGTAGTTGAACTCCTGGGAATATTATGCAAATTAGATATGGCAACAGCCGCCACAGCCAATGGGAATGTTGGAATGCTTCCATTCTGCTTTTAACTGACATACTTTAGTCGCTTCAATCACTCGTATCGCTCTTGCTGCACAGAAGCGATTCTCTGTCCCTTGAATCTTGTCGCGGCTGGTCTATTCACCTGGTAAGGATTTCCCCCAGTTCTTCTAGAATTTTACTGGAACACTCTACAGATCCCATAGAAGTCTGTGTTAAAAATCTCGCAAAGTCCTTATGACATCATGATGAGAACTCAACATTTTGGCAAACTTCTAAACATCTAATATTTATGATGGTACTCCTCAAAGGGCTAGGGGCCCCAGGCCATCTTAATCCAGCCCCTGGAAACAGTGCTGTACCTCCAGGTTGTGCTCGAAGTGGCTGAGGGAGCCGATGGGGTTTCGGGAGTGCAGGGCCTCCAGGTACTCGCGAAACGACTTCTCCTCCTTCCTCAGCAGCTCGTCTCGAGACATCCCATAATGCCAGGACGGTCGCCGCGGAAAATCCAGACCTTTTTAATAACACACATGAGAGAAGGTGAAATGGACCCGTTTCATATTGGATGGGGGGCATATTTAGCTGCGCTAATGCTATACAATGTAATGAAATGGAAAAAGAACATTTCTGGGGCAATTTAATAAAAAAGGCAATATAGAAAATCCTATTGGATTACAAAAACACACCAGGGAGGCATACAGTACCAATCAAGCTATTTCACTAGAGCAGTGTTTCTCAAACTTTTTCAGACCGAGGACCACTTTGTCCCCCAATGATCAGGGTCCACCTGTCAAATGAACTGACAGTTGACAAGTGCTAATTAGACACTGCTAATTTCGATGCAGATCACTTACTTTTTATTCACTTTTACAAGCCTGTCTTATTGTGGTGAAAGTAAGACTTCAGCTATGTTTAGCTTTGTAATTAGCCTACTGATAGCTTGTCTTGGAAAAGTAGAAATCCCCTTGCGGACCACCTGAGCTCTGTCGCAGACCACCAGTGGTCCCTGGACCCCACTTTGAGAATCACTGCACAAGAGAAAAACAGGGATGTCTTGGAGCGAACCTTTCTCCTCAGGATAGATGTCATTTATATCAGCTTCCATGTCCTGATCAGCAGCAGGTTCCAGAACTTTCTCTCTGGCTATCTTCTTTCGCCTTTCCACCTCATCGCGACTCTCCCTCTCAAAGTGCAATCGAAATCTGAAGGTGAAAAGAACAGAGGAAAGAACATACTTGTTACAGATTCTAGCAGAAAATAGGTATTGTACGTAGCTGTCAATATAATTAACTTTGGTGGGAACAAAATTGTTTTGGAAAAGCTGTCTACCTCAGAAGCGCAAGTGTACTGAAATCATACTGTATATGTGACAACATAACCATGACAACATAACCATGACAACATAACATAGCCGTGGCCTAGTGGTGAGGGAGTTGCTCTTTCAATCTGGGGGTTGTAGGTTTGAATACCACCCTAACCTCTCTCTACACCTGCATCCATGGCTGAAGTGTCCTTGAGCAAGGCACCTAACTCCAAACATTGCTCCAGGAACTGTAACCAATATGGAGGGAAAAAAGCATCAGCTAAGTGTAATGTAATGCAACATAACTCATTGGTAACTCAGCATAAGCAAACTGTTGTCATTTTGTTTTCATTTCATTTCATGAACATGAAATTATCTTGGAGGGAGACAGTTAACATGGTTATTTTGGAAGACAAAGTAGCCTGTTAATTTCATCATCCTACAGTAAAATGAATATTAAAGGGGTATGCCACTATTTTGGGGCTTAATACAGTTAAAATCGTTGGCTGGGGTTTATAAAGGTGGTAAAGTGTCTTATTTTTCATGTTAAGCATTGTCTTGCTGTAAGACCAGTTAAGAGAGGGAATATGTCGCTAAGCTAGTGAAAGTCAATGTATCCGTGTAGCATTGTAGCATGCTACACGGATTCATTGACTTTCACTAGCTTAGTGACATGCTCCCTCTTTTAACTTGTCTTAAAGCAAGACAACGCTTAACATGAAAAATAAGACACTTTACCACCTTTATAAACCCTGGCCAACGATTTGAACTGTATTAAACCCCAAAATAGTGGAATACCCCTTTAATGAAGACACACTCCCGATGCCCTTACCTGTTGGGGTCGTATCGGCCATCCCTGGTGGAAGGCTGCTGGTTGATTCTCCTCACGTCTGTGGTTTCACTGTCCGACGTGTCAGACTGGCGCTCTGTGCCTCTCTCTGCACTGGCATTTCGACTGCTAGGCCCTGAGCCAGTGTCCCCTTCATACAAGAGAGTGTTCATTTACACACAGTTATTAATTACCATAACATAAATTACATTACAGTAAGCTGACACTTTTATGTTGTATGTTATATACAGGCTTGTATGCCTTTAATAGACAGAACAGTGTGAGATGAGAGAGAGATGGGGTGGATGAGTGAAATCGAAATTAGTCGAACCCATGTCCCTGGCCACAGCTGCCTGAGCCAGGACCAAAGGCCTGACGCTTTTATTTTACTGGGATTGACCACACACATTCTTCTTACTGGTAAACAGGGCTCCTTTCATCACCCGCCAAGATGGCTAGTAGATTTTAATCTTACTAGCCAAACACACTCACTAATGGGTCAAAGTGGCTTGTAAGTCTGTGTTTTCTACCAGCCAGATTTAAAATTCACCAGCAATTGGCTGGTGTTAATTTAGATCCCTACTGGTAAAGGTGGACTATGAACCTGGAAGTCTGATCCCAATCCCTACTCCCATAAGGCCAGCTGCCCCCACCACACCATCGTATTACGACTAATGTGGCAAAGAATTGAGATTAGCGGTTTAGACAAAACCAGTAAGTCATCTTATGAGTCGAAGTGCACAAATAACTTGGATCACTGGGGCATAGTACCGTCTAGCCTAGGTCTGTCATGTGAATGCCCACTGTAATTTTTCATTCAGTTTCACATGATATTCTATTAGCATGGTCTTATTGTTAATTTCTAATCAAAGTCACAAACAAAAGAGGAGATATAGCAATGGCAAAAAGTGTGTGGAAATACAAAGCACAGTAAAACACAAAATACAAGCCATGAAGAGTACACCAATTTAACGTGAGGGGTAATGCGGGATATGCAGCAGGAGGGAGGACAACATTTTGCAAGGTGTTATGGATAGGTTGAGTTCATGTTGAGTTTGTATGCTATGAAGGGAAGAGATGTTCTCTCGAAGAGAAGTTGACAGTTGTAATCTTGCTTTTCTCCAATCTTACTAGTCTAAACGATTTTTAGCATTCCGAGTTGGCTTAACAATAAAAGCCTCAAGGAGGCCACATATTTTCATCCAGAATCAACGACAGATTCTGCATTTGAATTGATGGCAACCTTCTCATGGTTACATAATGAACTCATGAGTCTGCGCACTACTAGTCCACTAACTAACAACAGTGCAGCATCTCACAGACACAGAGAGCATGCATAACGTGAAATGCATTCTTCAACCCCAAGATACTACTTCTTTTGTATTTATCATTTAATTTTAGACTCCAGTCAAATCACGGGTTGAATAATCAGTAGATGTTCCCTTATCAAAAAATCCTTAAGGAATCCAGTAAGGTAAATCCTGTAGGATCTCTATCAGATTTTGGAACCAAAATCCTACAGGAATCCTATTGGAATCCAGAAGGCAGAATCCTACAGGATTCCTTTAGGATTTCAATGTTCCTATAGGATTATTTGTTCCAAAATCTGATAGAAATCCAATAGGATTCTGATGGGATAATTCCTATAGGATTTATATTCCTATAGGATTTATTCTTATAGGATTTATATTCCTATAGGAAATATTCTTACAGGATTTCTATTCCTATAGGATTTGTATTCTGTGGGATTTATTATAATAGGATTTTAAAACATAGTTCACATAAACATAAAGCAAAAAAACAACACAGCAAATGAAATGGTCATATGCGAAATATATTTATTATTTCATTATTTGATCATTGTGTGGGTGTCATTTTTGCCTCATCTGAACAGTCCTGTGCCATTGCTTGCTTGATCATTGAAGTGTCCACATCAAATTTGTTTGTGAAGTAGTCTGAAAAAACAAACAAACAAACATACAGAGCAGACCAACACATGGAAAATTAAGACATGAGAAAATACATAGGCCTACTGAACAGACTTTAAAACTCTATTGAGAATCTGTGGCATGTGCGGGAGAGGGTTTTTTGTGTTGTTGAAAACAATGAGTGTAGCGGATGGAAATCTTGTGAGATTGTCAGACATTTACAGTGCATCCCGTAGGCTAAGTAATTCACATGTTTTGAGTGTCATGGGAAAAGCTACCTGTTTGTACTTTTGCACATAATTTTTTTTTGTCATAATGGGGTGTTGTGTGTACAATTTTGAGTAAAAGAAAGGCAAGCTGAGAAAGGAATTGAATCCATTGTGAATAAGGCTGTAACATAACAATGTGTGGAAAAAGTGAAGTGCTGACAGTACTTGCTGGATGTACTGTATAAAAACTATTTTTTGTCTGAGAACTTTGCTGTTTATGTAAGCAAGGTATTGTAGTGAAAAGGTACTCACTTATGAGGTTTTTTTTGTTGAATTTTACTGGTGGTTTACTTTTCCGGTATATGAGTGCATGGCTAGGACCTGCCTTCCAAAAACTGCCAACATATGGTCTGTCCCCCTCCTGGGGTCACTTCTTGTGGTTGTCTGTGATCTCTGTTGTCGGGCCTACTTGAACCTAAAACAAAACCAAAGCACAGGAAGAGAATAGTTACACTAATTTTAATGAACACCAAAACATACTCTTGGCAGAGTTGTGATTACCTCATTCACTCTTTTTTTTTCTTTCTTAAAGCCCATAGACTCTTAAGTTTTAACTCCAAGATGTATTCTAGATGATGAGTGACAGTATAGCAATCATTTCTGAATGTTAAGCAGTCATGCAATAATGCCACCAGGTCACATTTAACTTAATTATGATCTTATGTGTAGTTTTAGACTTACCGTTTTTCTTGCTATTCTCAAGTATTTCCATCTGGCACCAAGAAGGCTGATGTTCCTGTCTGTTTATCTGATTTTGACTTGTAGTGAATTCACTGTGAAAACAAGAGGGACCCATTCAGTGAAGGCAATATGAACTCAGGAGTTGCACTTATATTAAAAGTGATATAACTTACATTATAAAATGATAATGGCGTGGCATCTGGGGTCAGCGGTCCCAGAGCTTATTCTTGCTGCTCCCATTTCCCCTCATTGTAAAGAAAGTATTCAAATATGCCCTATGTTCTAGATGATGAGTGACAGTATAGCAATCATTTCTGAATGTTAAGCAGTCATGCAATAATGCCACCAGGTCACATTTAACTTAATTATGATCTTATGTGTAGTTTTAGACTTACCGTTTTTCTTGCTATTCTCAAGTATTTCCATCTGGCACCAAGAAGGCTGATGTTCCTGTCTGTTTATCTGATTTTGACTTGTAGTGAATTCACTGTGAAAACAAGAGGGACCCATTCAGTGAAGGCAATATGAACTCAGGAGTTGCACTTATATTAAAAGTGATATAACTTACATTATAAAATGATAATGGCGTGGCATCTGGGGTCAGCGGTCCCAGAGCTTATTCTTGCTGCTCCCATTTCCCCTCATTGTAAAGAAAGTATTCAAATATGCCCTATGTTCAACAACTTCATGTAGCCACATTTCGAACGTGCGACCTCGTCAACTACAACGGTTCGGCAATGGGAGACACAGTACGATACCGCTGGGCCAAGAGACTAGTCTCTCGGCCCAACGGCACGAGACTGTATGAGGCTATCGGAGGGAGGTTTACCAACGTTCCACGCCAACTCTGTGCTAGTTAGCCTCCGTTACACAATGCTCATGTTGATGGGGGTATAACTACTTACCTACTACACTGGTCTTGCAGACTTCAGAGTACTGTGTCTCCCATTGCCGAACCGTTGTAGTTGACGAGATCGCACGTTCGATCCCCGAGGGGGTGAACAGGTGCAAGATGACCTCCGTCACACCAGGCCATTATCATTTTATCTTACTTCCAGTGTTGGGCAAGTTACTCAAAACAGTAATGCATTACTGATTACATGTTACTGTCTTTTCAAAATAATCCCTTACACTTCACTATTACCATATTTGACATGTAAGGCATTACACTACTTTTGCATTACTTTAGTTACTTTCGCCAAAAGAACTGTAGGCCTAAATATGGATCTGGCAATTTATCACAGTGTAAATCAAGCTCATGAGTCATGACTTTTTCACCTCCCATCCAGGAGGTGTTTTTGGCAGCATTTAGACTAAACTACCAGGTTCAGGAATTGACTCTTTCTGACCCACCACACTGGATAAATCCCACTAAAATCCAGGACATTGCAATGTATTGTAACTTCAGTTATTTAGCATGGTAACTAAGTAAAATGTCAGCTTTTGCCCTGAAATGCCTTACATTGCTGTCTGCATTTCAGCGAAAAGTAATGCATTACAATAATTAATTACTTTTGTAATGCATTACTGTGCCCAACACTGCTCACTTCAAATGTCTAGTGGGAAAATGGAGAGATAACACTGAGGTGGTAAAGGCTGTGATGTGTGCTTGCAGTGGTGCATAGCAAGTTTGACAAAGAATAGATTATCATGATAAACTTACCATAATGTCCTTTCAGTCAGTCATCATGGGCCACTTGAATGGTTTGACAGCCCCAACTCCAGCAGGAAACTTGAGGACGTTACTGCAGAAATAGACCTACATTTTACACTGCGTCAGACTATAAACACACGACCAACATACAATGTGATATTGCAAACCATACAATATAAAACTAAATAAAAACTCACCTGACACCTGCTTGCTGGGTGGCTACGTTTCACACGTTAGCAAACTTGCTAACGGTAAAGTTACGGCAGCACTTCAGAAGTCGGATATCGATTAGTAAACGCGTTGAAGAGGTCCTTGAAGTGACAGTATTACAGGCAAACATTTCGGCAAGTTAATTGAACGTTTTTTTTTTTTTTTTTCTAAATCAAGCCCGAGTTAGCCTACATCTCTAGTCCAAGCTACCTGAAAACGGTTGATATGCGACTGCAACGTCCGGTTTGTTTCCCTTGACAACCAAAATAATTTCAAACTTAGCTGCGCTCGCAGCTGTCTCTGGAATCTTGTAAATCCTATAGGATTTTCTAATCTTATAGGAGACAATGAAAATCCTATTGGAATGTATATAAATCCTATAGGATTTTCGTAGACCTATAGAATCTTATGGGTAAAAACAAAAATCCTATTGGATTTTAGATGAATCCTATTGGATTTTCAGAATCCTATAGGAAAAACAGAAAATCCTAAAGGATTTTTTGATAAGGGTTAGGCCAGGGTTGTACAAGCAGTCATTAAAAACAATGATGCTGGTCTACCGTATACCTGACGTACTTGTATACTGATGAAAAAAATCTATGAAATAAAAGAGAAGTTGCAGCTAGGATAAATCAGTCGGTGAAACGAATAACTGTCAATAATGATATGTGATGCCAAAAGAGTAATCCTGACAGCTAGCGCAAACAAGCTGTTAGTTAGAAGCAGAAATATTCTAGTAAGGGGAGATAGGACGGGTACATAGAAATTAACGGTGAAGATTCGTAACGCAAATATGGCGTCTACCCGCACATCTCCCGCCTTTCTGGTAACAAGAGCCAATGTGCCTGCTGAGCTGCGTTGCCAGTGATCCAATCATCTAGCTGCATCGGCGCACGCGAAATTATGCACATGCTCAGTTGTGAAAAGCCGTTGCTCTCGTGCCGTTATGGAACTACTGCGCCTGCGCTCTGTCAAAAAAACCGTGAGAAAAGTGGCTCAAAAAGCTTTATTTTGACTCGTATGACACAACCAAGTAGTCTAGATTGATCAGTTTTTCACGGTCGTTTCAACCATATGGTTTTCACAACCGCTGGGTTCCCCTCCGTCCTATACTCAGTTTCCCCATTCATTTTTCCCATTGACTCTCAGATCTGGTCTACTTAATCGCGAAATAGCACCCCGGAGGCGTCACCAAGATGGCCGCCATATGTCCCCTCTCATTCTAAAATCTCTCTGTTAGAAGCTAAACACACTAGCTAACAGTTTCTGGCTAACTACCAAGTAATTTGAAAGTGTTTTTCGAAGTGCTGTCATTGCTTTAACTCATATTTATCGTTGGAAAGAAGATACGGACGTGAACTACGAATGCCACTTGATATTTTATAGATGAAGGCGGACGTAGTTGAAGTAAACACATGACATTTCAACAACAACGCATCTATACAAGAGCTAATGTTAACGCTAGCTAATCGTAATTTGGGGTCTGGCGTTATGTGATAGCTGCTGCTGGCTTCTTACCCCTTTTTCTCTCCCTTCGCACCTGGAGCTGCTTTTTCTTCTGTTTGTTACTGAAAGGCTTTTTCCGAGGCATGTTTATGTGGAGATAAACGGGTGCCAGTAGAGCAATGTGCCTGGCTAGTCCTCAGTATTTACATTCGACAAGTTTCTCGACTTCTATCTCGTACCCACACTTTTGACTGACGCCATAGCTGCAGCAGCACGTAAAGAGGAATGTACCAATAGGCCTATACAAAGTTTGACAGAAGAGATGCTACCGTCGAAATATTTACGGCCCTTTGCTGTTATCCAGTGAACTCTAATTATTGGAGGAACGTCTTTCGAAACTAACTGCACCTGACATACTACATGTAACGAAATATTATCTGAACACGCCCCTGCATGACCCTTGGATGGTACACTCTACAGTAGCCTACTCTGCAAATGCTCGTGCCTCGGGGCACTGATACCCCTTTACAGCGGACGTGACTGACACTCCCCCACTGAACTTCAATAGAGCAATCAATACTCCTATAATGAAGTGGTCCCATACTCGCTGCAGACGGCGACATTATGGCACATAAAACAAAACCCAGAAATAAATGCAGAATATTTGATTAAGTTCTTCTCTTGTATGAAAGAAAACTTGCAATATAATCCACGCATGTGTGACCCTGAAATAGCAATGCTTTTCAGCCATTGTATGAGGGCCTTTACAAGTTGCACTTGCTGACATGTTACTTTTCAATGTCCTTCGTTGAACATGCAGTTTTTGAAAGCATTTTCCCTGAGAACTGCACCTCCATGAATAATATACAATTCCCCACTCCCAGACTTTCTCCAACAAATCAGAGAGTTTAAAAAATATATATTATTATTATTTTACACTGAGATTTCTTTTATTGGTTTGATAGAGGTAAACACTCTGGTTCATATCATTCTACTATGCTGGGTGCACAAAGTACAATATAATGGTGGGTACGTTTTGTAATAATAATGATAGTAAGAATACAGATTTTTAAAAAGACACAACCAAAGACAAGAAAGGGCATTACATACAGCACCAACCAGCCAATCGTGTTCCAACTAACAACTTGGTGGTCAACAGAAGAAGCCTCCAGAACCCCACCCCCTTCACCCTCACATACTGTATATATGTTTTATATACTTGAATACTTATATGAAAAAAACAAAAACCCTCTTAACCCCCCTCATAGAAAGGACCAAAGCAGACATACATCCCTTTTTAACATGAAAAAAGGTTAAATGCATACTTTATACACAATAGGGACTTTACAAAAATGCAACGCAACAACCATAATAATAAAACTGAAGTTACATATAAAATGACCACTGTCTGTAGTAAAGTATGAAAAGTTACTTTCACAGAGAGCATAAGTAGAGTATCGGCACCATTATGGCTTTAGCCATCGAAAGGGAAACCTTTCAAGGAAGATCTTACGTATATAAATGTCAACAAATAAAAAAGAAGACAACTCCTTCCTAGCAGATCACTTTTTCACTCACCCCTGCCAGTGGTGGTCTCACTACAGTAGCAGGTGTTTGTGTCTACAGTCCTTGTCTATTTCTTTGATTTCATTTGCTAAAAATCAGATGCATAGCGATTTTCCTTGAATGTTTAGAAAAGGCATTGGGGCTCACTTATGAAATCTAATGTTAATGCAAGTTTTACTCTGATCGAATCTGACTTCTTAGAGGACCATGAGCATTTAAGGCTCATTATGTGGACAATAGTAAGAGGAGCGGGTGATGCTGGGATGATTGTTTATACTCCTGAATTAACTCTGTCCATTTTTAAGTACTGCTGGATATGTACAGGGGTTGGAAACAAAAATGAAGACAAAGATGGAAACAAGGATTTGTGAATTCCTAAAAATCTGATCACGACGTAATTTCCCTTCATTTATCCATGAGTTGAACACATTCAGAGGATCTAAGCCTCGAGCTATGTTGGCATTTTGAATATAACGGAATATCGTTAATTAACTAAAAGGTCAACCTAAACAGATCGTTGAGAGATTAAGTCTGCTAGATTCAATGCTGAAAAGAAAGAAAAGGTGCAAAGCATTGACTTAAATATTAGGGGACACCATTAAACGGCTCCATTCAACGGCTTTGAAGCAAGCCCAACTGATCTGCGAGGATTCTTCTTTCCTAAATGTCTGCATTCGTTCCTTAGCAATGCTATGGCCCTATGGTGCAAGACTAGACCAACCCACCAGGCAAAAACATATTCTGCCGGTGAGGTTTTGTCTAGTTTACAAGGCTAAAAGAAAATGATAATAGGCACATGGAGACTACAGGGACTCTAATCGATAGTAAGTAGTTCTATGTTTAGATTGACTTAATGAAGGAGGGCAAAGAGGCATGTGATCCCAATTGCCCGACTAATGGCTCATTCTTTTGAAACTCGACTATCGGTAGACCCGAGGTTGTTCTCCAGACAACTGTTGCATTCTATTGCAAGCTGGGGACAATAGAAATATCAGAAAACATTAATATTAAACGAACTCAGGGTACACCAAAGTTCTCAGAGTTTCTGTTTCGGAACCCCGAGTTGAGTACCCGTTCTTTTGCGCTTTCCAAAGGCGGAGGTCTGGGTTTCCGACAACCAGGTTTCAAAAGAATGCACCATAACACCCTCAGTGAGAAAGAGGCAGTTCTAAGATGCTTTTGGCATCCCAATCGAAGCATTCTCTTGGTCCTGTACCATTATCAGCACAACTTATTCCAGGGTAGTTTCTCCTTGAGAAATCTATTGCAATTCCCCTACATCCCTTCAAAAATGTGTACTACTCTAATTACTGACACATGTATTGTTTTTTAAAAGGCAAATTTCTTTCCATTCATTTCTCCAACCCCTATACCTACAGAGCCCATTCAATTGAGGTGAATTTAAATTTTAAAAGTTGTAAATTTTACAACTGGGGTAGATAGATGGCCATTCTCAGGAAGGATGCATTCAAAGCCCTTCCATTCATTCAACCATTCGAATGACAAAGCCTCTCTAAATACAAAAACAAAAACAAAAAATTGGGACATAACTGAACGGCATTCCCAGAGGTATCGTATTGAAGATCTGCATCAGTAAACACTGTCTGTACTGTAAGACAGAATGAAAGCCTTGCCATTCTGCCAGTGCTTTAGTGCTCTTTCCAGCTCCCCTCGCCTCCTCCTTTTCTCTCGGTCTTGGTCACCTCCCTCTCTTCTCGTCTCATCTCGTCTAGGAGTCTAGGAGTTTAGGTGCTCCACCTGGATCGTGGAGGCGGCCACAGCCAGGCAAAGGTCTTTGTGGCCCGCAAGGCCTGCCAAGCTCACAGGCTTGTACTGGAGATCTCCCGCCGATACAGTCTTGTACTGGTGCAGGTCAAAGGGGCACGGCACCCCGTCCACATGGGGGTAGCTGCCAGGGGTGCTGTGAGCCGCTTGCGACTGTTCTTGGCTTTGTCCTCCTCCTCCAGATCCTCCTCCTCCTCCTCCTCTCCCCCTCCCGCCACCACCACCCCCACCACCACCGCCGGCTCCTCCCGTGCCACCTGCGCCTCCGTCTGCTCTGCTGTTGCTCACGTCGACGCGGCCCGGGGATGAGCTGGGGTTCTGGCTGGCGCCGGACTGGGGGTGCTGGGTGACCACCACTGCTGCGGCGGCGTTGGCAATGTGTTCAGGGTTGTGTTTGCTCATGTGTTTCATCAGGTACGTCTCCTGCAGGCAGAGAGCGGTGGAGCAGGTGGGCAGCAGAGGCAGTGACGCAATAAGAGAGACACAGGAGGATGAGAAAGAAGAAGAAAAAGAAAAAAAGTCAATTTTTCAACAAAAGACGAACTGATAACTAAGATAAATGACCAGCTGATGCAAGATTCAAGATTTGTTTATTACATCTCATTATAGGCTTGATGCCAATGTAAGAGTAAAAAATATTGTGCTTTTTGTCTCCTCAACAAGATTAAAAAGGGACCGAAAGTACCGAAATACAAATCTGCAAGGTGGAGTTCGGCTAAACCATGTAAAGAGAGTGTGTTAAGAGTTTAAAGTTTTAGAGTTTAAAGAGAGTGAGTTTAAAAAAAATAACACTGGCTGAACATTTTCTTCATTATTTCTGCTACATTCACATATGAAATATTAATAGAATTCTCTCTTGGACAACTGTCTTGAAATAGTCAATGATGTTTCTTTTGTCAGTAGCAGACATAAGGTGGTACAGCCAAATTAATTAGTCATTGGTAATTAATGTACACGCAATGAATATGCTTCTTAGAAAAGTTTTACAGTTAAAAATCCTTTAATTTATACAACAGTGGTGGCATTAGCTGTGGTTGCAACACCCTGATAATCTGCTACTAGAAACGGCATTAACTCCTAGTATACATTTCAAACCCAGCCAGAACTGTTTCGCATAACGTTTGATGGTCTGTTTGATGTGGTTTGGTTGGCAGATTGCAATGCATGCATACCGATGTGTATGTGCGATTGCACAGGCCGCAGGAGTAGAGCTTGGCGTGCTTGACCGTGTGCGTGGACAGGTGCACCTCCAGGCTAGCGGCGTCCGTGTAGCCTCGGTTGCAGCTGTGACACTTGTAGGGCTTGTCCTTGTTGTGCTGCCGACGGTGGGACTGATAGTACAGTAAAGTACAGGAGACACACAGGGAGAGGGGGAAAGAGGGAGAAAGCGGAAGAAAAAAGAGAAAGATCGAGAGGGAAAGAGAGACAGACAGAGAGAGAGAGAGAAATAGAAAGCGGAAGAGAAAAAGATAAAGAGAGATAGGGAAAGAGAGAGAGAGAGAGAGAGAGAGAGATAGAGACAGAGAGAGAGAAATAGAAAGCGGAAGAGAAAGAGAGAGAGAGAAATAGAAAGCGGAAGAGAAAAAGAGAAAGAGAGAGAGGGAAAGAGAGATAGGGAGAGAGAGAGACACAGAGAGAGATAGGGAGAGAGAGACAGCGATTCATTACTAATTAAACGTGGTATAGGACTGTAGAGCTCCAGGCACTTAAGAGAAGTTTGTTTTGGTGAAGGTGAGCCATGAGGTGTATTATTCAGGACCGCATGAGGAGATACTCGCCAGATAAGGAGCTTTCTAGCGGCATGCTCAATCCCTCAAATAAATAATAAATCATAATAAATAGTATCAAATATTAATGTAATATACTCAAGACACAGGCAAGTAAGTACGTTTTTTGGTGCTGCTTATTATTTTTTCTACAGTTTATTTTCTTCACATGGCAACATTATGAACAACAAGCAATTGCATCACACTCACCTGTAGATTTGAGAGCTGTGTGAAGGCCTTCTCACAACCAGGATGCACACACTTATACGGCCGGTCACCCGTGTGGATCCTACACGCACACACGCGCACGCGCACGCGCACGCGCACACACACACACACACACACACACACACACACACACACACACACACACACACACACACACACACACACACACACACACACACACACACACACACACACACACACACACACACACACACACACACACACACACACACACACACACACACACACACACACAACACACGGACGAGGACACAAAGTAAGCCTTTGAGCACTGAATGATTTATCAGCCATAATGAACTGGCTGCATGAGGGAGGCTGATTTGTGGGGCACGGGGGATCACGTTGAGAGCACGAGACGTTAGTGTCATCCGACAGACAGGAGTAACAAATGAGATGCAGGTAAAACAGAAGACGACCGTGCCAGGTGTGTGTGTGAGAGAGAGAGAGAGAGAGAGAGAGAGAGAGAGAGAGAGAGAGTGTGAGTGTGTGTGTGTGTGTGAGTGTGTGTGTGAGTGTGTGTGTGAGTGTGTGTGTGAGTGATTCTCCGTGTGGAGGAACAGGTGTGTAATGACCTGTTGTGCTGCTGCAGGTGGCTGAGTTGCCTGAAGGTCTTCTCGCAGTAGGAGCAGGCGTACGGCTTCACACCTGTGTGGATGCGGATGTGCTGCGCCAGGTAGCTGGTGTTGGCAAACGACTTGGTGCAGTGGGGGCACTTGTGTGGCTTGGACTCCGTGTGGTTTCTTCACAGAGGGTGAAGTTGGTCAACAAGGCAGGAGAAGGAGAGTGAGAGTGAGAGCGAGAGCGAGAGCGAGAGAGAGAGAGAGAGAGAGAGAGACAGAAAGACAGAAAGAAAGAAAGAAAGAAAGAAAGAAAGAAAGAAAGAGACGAAAAAAAGAAAGAAAGAAAGAAAGAGAGAGAGAGCACGGGGGAGAAAGAGAGAGATCATGGTTTATTTAATCCACCAGATGAGACACTGCATTTACAGACATGATACCCAAGAGGGCAGCAAACACACATCAGAGGCGCTCTTATCGCAGCCGACGGGTAGCAATGTTTACCCGGAATAATTGCAGGTCATTGGCTGCCACGCCATCACACTGAGAGAAATCATGTTTGAGGAGTGCAGATGCCGAGACAAAAACCCATCAACAATGCACTGTTGGCATGGCAACACCGCCCACACATCATCACACCACACCACACCACACCAACCCCTGGTGTCTGACTCCACTGTGCTCTGCTACTGTCTCATCTCTGGCTAGGGCTCTTTTCCCTTCCCCACAGAGGCACCATGATACTGATACACTGATCTGATACACATGTGATGTTATCCCGGGCCCTACACCCATGGGAATACATCTGAGAGAGAGAGAGAGAGAGAGAGAGAGAGAGAGAGAGAGAGAGAGAGAGAGAGAGAGAGAGAGAGAGAGAGAGACAGACAGACAGACAGACAGACAGACAGACAGACATAGATGGGGAGAAGGGAAGAGGGGTAAGAGAGAAGGGGAGAGAGGATTGGGGATTTGGGGAATGATGAGGGGAGAAACATTGAGAGTCGAGGGCATTAGATGAGATGAGAGGAGAGGAGATGAAATGAGGTGAGGAGAGAGGAGGAGCAGAGAGCGATAGACACGGTGCAAGAGGGAGCAGGCTGGCAGCTGCCGTGGCCAGATGTTTGAGGAGGTTTGGCTGAGGGAGGCAGACGCTCAAGGACAAGCCCCATCCAGATGCACTAGTACGGGCAGGGATGCTGACAGGGGGGGACAAAGGGTCAGTTATCCCGGGCCCAGGGAGAGAGGGGGCCCAGAAATGAGTTCTCATTCCGTTGTATGTATAAGGTGGAGGGGCTCATTCAGATTACTTGTCCTGGGCCCGGCCAAAGCTGTCAGCGGCCCTGATTACGGGTCCCCATCGTCTCACACAAACAGGGAGGAGGTTTCAGCATGACAGGTTCAGCATGACACTCACGTCTGTCACGGGATCCTGAAGGATAATCAGCCCACCCTCAACCCTCAACCACTGGCACAATGTGGAGAGGCAAACGGCCCCGGCCAATGAAATAGAAAAGCCAAAATTATTTCAGCTGTGCAACCCTGACAACACACACACACAAGGTTTGCCCAAAAGCGACACAGCATGGCAGAGAGATAATGTGTTTGTGGTATGAAGAGAAAGCTCTGGAGTGCACAGCTGACAATCAAGATATTTGGAGTATGAACTAGGGCTGTACAATATATCGAATTTATATTGTGAGATCAATATTGCTGTCAAACAATATCAATATCATATTTCATAATATCGAGTTGAAACAATATTTTTGTCATTTGTCTATGCTGCTAAAAGGTAGGTTACGCTAAGCAAAATACATTCCCTTTTCACGTGAGCCATTGCGAGCACAGAGCAGACTTACTAACCAACACTCATGCAGAACGCTACTGTGTGTTTCTCTATGGACCTACACTCACACTGCTGAAGGGAGGGAAGATTGTGAATTGTTTGGCGCAATTATTTGTCTTTAAAAGAAATATTGTCTAAAAAAATCGTTATATCAATATTGACTGAACTAATCGTGATATTGATTTTTTTTCATAATCGAGCAGCCCTACTCTGCAATGTGGTCAAATTAACAGATGTATGCACGCATCTGTGGGGTTAACCTCCAGTGTCAATCCATCAAGGAAGATCCAAAACTGATTCATTTCCATCATTAATGAGGTTGGCCTTGAACTGTCAGTGTAATAGGCTAATTTTCGTTATGATTTGCAGGACAATTTAAGATGAACCTCAAATGATGGTCATGAACGGATGCCCTCATCTTAATGCACTGGATGATTATCAACAACAATAAAACAAGATGTGTAGATATGGTGTTGGGAAAAACAACTGATCTCGATTAGTGGTCATGATAAAATTCTGGTCAATTAAATCCCCTTGCCTTGAGCATATTTTAATCATCACTACAGAAATGACACAGCAACTGCCAGTATTGAGTCCACCTATTCCTGCCCCTACCAGCACATGTGAATTACTAGAACATAAAGCTAGAAAGAAGAGCAGACTGAACAAACAGCAGCTTAAGTGCTGTGCTTACACACGGTTAACCCATTTTAACCTGATGCTGTGTATACATTGTTTGACCTTTGGCGACTGGAGCGACATATACGCTGCTTTCAGGCTCTTGAGATTTGAGAGTTTTTAAAATTAAAATATGGGTCTGTAAGAGCTGAATGAACACATTCGAATGCAAAATGAGGGCCCAAGCTTTTAAATGCAACTTTAAATGCAACTATTTCATGTTGCTTCTGAGGCTGAGATATTTAGGTTTTAATAGGCAGAGGGCACCTTTTCCCAAAAAGGGCTTGGGCATTCAGCAGGCATTTTTTTGCAGGTGCCTTAGGCTAAAATGGCTTAATGGTCCTGTCCTTTTAATGTCAGCCTTGTGCATGTCTTTGCATGGGATAGAGATAAATTAAATTACAATTTCCTTTAAATTTAAAATGTGCATTTGAACTGATCACTATCTGTTGTAGTGACGAGTAATCTGCTCGTATGTAACATGTGCAATCTCATCCCAAAATATCCAATCCCATGAAGAGGAATTTGAATCAAGAACGCTTGCAGATGGTAAAAACAGGCAAGATTTTCCCATGACAATATGGGGAAATATATACGGACATAACTTTTTTTCCCTCTATATGAAGCCACCCCATGCACAGACCAGAAAAGACCAGAAGGGTTCTCACGTTCCCCACATGATGATGAGCTGCTTCACGGCGCACCTATTCTAGACTAAATCTTTCAACACACTTTTTTCCACACAAATCCTTGTTGTCAAGCATAGCACATGTTTACACACACACACACACACACACACACACACACACACACACACACACACACACACACACATCAATCTAGCGCAATGCAGTGTGCAGACGCACCACAGCTCTGAAGGAAAAGTCCTCAAACCAGATGTTAAATGCAAAATGTCATGAGTGATTTCTGTACCAATTCGGGGAATTTATCGGCGCACCATGACAAAATGCGTTCATTATATTAGTGAGCAATATCAATTGCCTCCAGTTTTGCATATTAGGGGGAAGTGATTTGAGGAACGCTGCCTTCCACTCCTCTTTCTCTCATCCAGCACACATTCAACCCATTCACCCGACATATGCTCCAAAACACACAGAACACACAGACAGAACACACACAGCCTCCCAACCACTCTCCTCCACTTCATTCTATTCCGCACCCACATGCGACACCCCACACTCCACCCTAACACCAGCCCCAGCCCAGCCCCCCCACCCAGAGCAGACCGACAGAGAGAGAGAGAGAGAGAAAGAGAAGGGGGGAGTGTGAGAGAGAGAGAGAGAGAGAGAAAGAGAGAGAGAGAGAGAAGGGGGCAGGGCTGGACTGGGGGAGAAATGGGGCCCGGGCACTTTTGGATTAAAGGGGCCCCTCATAATTAGCGGCGCAGAACTGACTCACTGGTGGGCCCCGCACCCTTGTGTGCCCCTATTTTCAGAAACGTTATTTAATTATTTCTGAAAATAGGGGCCCAAGAGGGTACAGGGCCCACCGGGAAATGCCGGTATGTCAGATGGCCAGTCCAGTCATGGAAGGGGGGAGTGTGTGAGTGAGAGAGAGAGAGAGAGAGAGAGAGAGAGAGAGAGAGAGAGAGAGAGCGCGCGAGAGAGAGAGAGAGAGAGAGAGAGAGAGAGCGAGCGAGAGAGAGAGAGAGAGAGAGAGAGAGAGAGAGAGAGCGAGCGAAAAAGGGAAAGGGTAGCTGTCTCCCGGGGCGGGGGCTGCATGGCATGACATGACGGCAGTAGTACCGTGTGTGCTGCTGTAAGTGGCTGAGCTGCCTGAACGATTTCTGGCAGTAGGAGCAGGTGTAGGGCTTGGCCCCGCTGTGGATGCGGATGTGCTGCGCCAGGTAGCTGGAGTTGGCGAAGGATTTGGAGCAGTGGGGGCACTTGTGCGGTTTGGCCTCTGTGTGAGACTTTGCGTGGATCTGCATGTCTGACTTACTGAAGAAGGTCACCGCGCACATCCGGCACCTACGGGCGAGAGAAGACACAGAGACCACAGGAGGAGGGGGGGGGGGGGGGGCAAGGGAGGGGAGGAGGAACGATGGGAGTGTAAAAAAAAAAAGGAGGAGGAGTAGACAGGCCAAATGAAATGAAAAGTAAGAATGAATGAAAATAGGAAAAGTGTAAGGAGGGGTGGAGAAGAAGTGAGATGGATGAGAGAGAAAGAAAATTTGAAGTAGGAAAGAAAGGACAAAAGAAAAAAAACAGATGATTTATGGGGACCAATGGAGAGGAAAGAAAGACGATGACCAAAAAGAGGGATGAAGCCACATCAAAGGATTAACAGGAAGTGGGTACACATGAGTGCACAATAAAAGAAACGGAAGAAGAGAGGAGAAGGTCACAAGAGGGATGATAGAGGAGGAGGAGACACAGGCACAGAGAAGAAAGAAGAGAAGAAGAAGGAGGAGAGAAAGGAGGAGAGGTGAGATCTGTGTAGCAAAAGGCAGCAGGACAAACAGATGCTGTGGAGAGATAAGAGAGATGTGCATAGACAAGAGGATCCACAATCACACCAGTGACACCACAAAGTGAGTGTGTGTGTGTGTGTGTGAGGGAGTGAAAGTGAGGGTGTAGTAGGGCGGGTGGAGGCTGAGACGAGGGCAAGAGAAGAGGAGAGGAGGGCTGTTCCAGAGTAGAGGGGCACGGTGCGAGGTCTGCTCAAGTTGCCAAGGGAGATGGAAGGCTTTCGCATGCAGCGATGGACAGAAACTTGTGCGAACACACACACGCAATCACAACCACACACACCTCTACACACACCTCTACACGCATCTACAAGACAGTCACTCCATCTGCCCCACCCAACAAAAGCGCAAGCAGGTGAGACTGAGGACAGCGCGTGTGGTGGTTCCCCCTGCCCTCCCCCGTGTCTGCTTCTGTCCGTCCCGGTAGCAGCCATGCAAATGCAGCAGCGGTGCGGTGTGCGTGTCAGTGCGCGCGCTGAAGCCGAGCTCCACTGAAGCCTCCTGCCAGAGGTCCCTGCGTCTACCCTACTCTAAAGCCTACAGCATGTGCACATAACAGGCATGTCATTGTGCAGGTGTGCAGCCCTTCGAACCACCTGCACGGTTTTAAAGATGGGGGTGTGTAGGGGTTGTGGGTGGGGCAGATGCGTGGGTGGGTGGGGCGGAGGGCGGAGTTTTGTTGGTCCTCCCCGCCTGCCGTACCTGTACGTCTTGGTTCCGTTCTTCACCACGTGCTCCTCGTCCTCGTTTGATAAATCGTACGGGTCTGATGGGTGATGCTGCAAAACAACACAACGCTGGGTGAATATTTGGATTCATGCTTGGCGTTAAAAATTATGCAAACGAAACTACAGCTGCAGTGGGGAGTGATGATGAGTATTTTATTTTCCCAATCACCGAATTCCATTTTCACAATTTAAGTACATGAAACGGTCATTGGTGTCACAATCTACTATGGTATGCATTACCTTTACAAATATAGAAGGATCCTTACAGCAAATGATAAGCAATAACCCCAGCAATTAGTAGCAGCAATAACCCCACCACACCTCTGTACTTTATGGTAACTTCAACAGTCCTTCAAACCAACAAACACACACATGCGCACACGCACGTGCACACACACACACACACACACACACACACCTGTCCTCCAGCAGCAAGGTGGGCCAGGATGAGCGCCTCACTGCCCGTGGGCAGCACATGGTGGCCCGTGGTGGTAGGCCCCACCCGTGACATCTCCGACTTCTTCTTCCTGCCCCGCTTGCCCGGCGTGGGGATGACGATGGGAGGCACGGTGCCCACATCCTTCTTGTCTGTTGGAAGCCCAGACGTTAGTTTTATTTAGATAATTTACCATTTTCCCCCCTCTGCTGCCAGTGTTGCCAGATTGGGCGGTTACCCACCCAATTGGGCTGCTTGGGAAAGCCGGCTGCGGGTAAAAACTGTAAAAATCGGCCATTTGGCGGGTCTTTCTGCCGTTTTATGCCCATAGAAATCAATACAATTAGTTAAAATTGGGCAGAATTTAGCACCTCCGGGAGGTTTTTGAGCACCGTTTGGGCGGGATTTGATCAGACACATCTGGCAACACTGTCTGCCGTCAGCTTCAGTTCTGTGCTCAGCGTTCTCTCCCCTCAGGTGCCCCTCTGATCAGCACGTAGAGCTTCTCTCTCTCTCTCTCTGAAGCTCACAGCACCGAGCGTCTGCTGCTGCTGCTGCCTCAGAGCAAAAGCTGCTGACAGGAACACCCAGTCACGCTACATGAGGCGCATTTCTATGAGGGCTTAAGTGAATTAACTGGCCCGTCATGGGATGCACACAGCCTTATTCCCACACCGCACAGTAAATAAAGTCTCTGCCTGTGAGGCTCTCTCTCTCTCTCTCTCTACCTCTCGATCTCTCCCAGACTCCGGTGTAATGGAATGGAGCGTGCATGGGGTTTTAAGAAAATTCTAGGCCCCTGGTGCAGGAAGGCGCTAATGCTAACAGATGGGTTGAGTTGTGTGTGTGGGCTACAGGCTACACTAGCTATCAGGGTGCTGGGGAGATGTAGCCTGACCATCATCGACTTTCAAATCTCTTCGAGACTCGGTCTGAACAAGAGCATAACAATTAACATTTCCCAAACGGCATGGTTGACCCGTCTCCCTTGGCTTGCTACCGGTTGTTTGCTTCCCGACAAAGTGTGAGGAATTCCCAATTTTTCCGGAACTCAGAAACAATATTTTTATTGCTCCTGGCCTGACTAGCAGCAACGCTGAAGGTGTTGCGCCACTAGGAGGGCGTGGCCTGGCTAGGGGAGATGTGTCTGGGCAGTCTAGTCTTACCTGCGTTGGGCGGGTGGAGCGCCGACACGATCATGGTGGTGGTGGGGTGGCCCGAAACAAAAGACTGGGAAGAAGAGGCTGGCGAGACCAGCGTGCCCTGAGGGGTGGTGATGACAAAACCCGCTGTGGACAGAAGACGGAGAGACAAGAATTAGGCCGGGAGGAGCGGAGAAGAGACCAGGAACGAAGAAACAGGAAGTTGAGTGCTAATCGGAGGGAAAAAAATACATATGATACAAAATATCTTATGAGAAAACATCTTCTGGAAGAAAAGGAGCTATAAACACAAAATGTTAGTGTAGTTAGGAGCAGAAAAGGTAGATGGATAAGGTAAGGGCAATGAAAGCTTTGGCTATTGGACAGCCCACATCATTGACAGGGTTGAACTTCTATGTAGTACTACTATCTTCTACAGGTATATACTCATGTACTTTCATTGTTCACCTTAGTGGTACATTGTAAGGCATCTACTGTACAACCCACCAAACACAAAAACACACACACACACACACACACACACACACACACACACACACACACACACACACACACACACACACACACACACACACACACACACACACACACACACACACACCTGCGGTCATGATGCCGGAGGAGGGTACAGGCACCACGGTGATGTTCTGCGACGTGTGAGGCGGGTGCAGGTGAGACCCGGGGCCACCTCCCCCACCCTCCTGCTTCGGCACCCGGCCCCCCGCCACCGCGTCCATGGCGACCGAGCCGGGCACCGTGAGCACGGCGGCAGGGTAGTGGGGGGCCGAGTGGGCGAACGGCGGGTTCTTGTCCGGAGCCAGCTGCTCCTTCATCTTGTTCAGAAACATGGCGTTTTCAATCTGCAGGGCAACACACACACACACACACACACACACACACACACACACACACACACACACACACACACACACACACACACACACACACACACACACGGTGGTCGGTGAGGAAAACAAAGCATGTTATTACGGGGAATAGCCAGCAGCTGTGTCATGATTGGATTTATTCACGGGTCTTCCATCACAATTTGGCCAAATCATGATCAATTCAATTCTCAATTCTTTATTTACTTCAGACTCAAAGTACATGGTCCATATCAAGACAACAGTCAATACATTACATAGAGAAGTTAAGACAAAGAAAAATAAGAAATAAAATAAGAAAATAAAATGAAAGATGGGGACACACCCATCAAACAAATAGGCACTCTCTCCAGTGTCGCCTAAGCTTGGAGGAGAACCTTACAGAACACTTTACTGGACTCACTAGGGTTTGAATAATGCAGTTTTGAGAGCAGTCCAATCTGCACATGAACTTATAAATAACATTTCTCAAGACTGCATCACACCCAGGCACACTGGAGTACACAAAGAGGTTGCTAGCACTGGTCCATCTTGGTAGCTTCATCAACAGTCTCATAGAGTCATTATATGCTACTGTCAGCTTCTGGTAGCTGCTTTTCTTATACCTACACCATAAGTGAGCAGTATACATGGGTGTACAGAAGGCTCTAACAGAGAGCATTTGACATTGACTGAGCACATGCTAAACTTGCGAAGTAACATGTTGGCCTGGGCATACAATTTACGTCGTTGACGATATATGTCACGATCATCACAGAGATCATCTATAATTATATTACCAAGGTACTTCCTTACATAAGAGGGTTATCACACAAATAGAAAACAGGGAATGTCATCTTCTTATCTTCTTTTGTTCTCACTATCATGACATTACTTTTCTTTGCATTAAATTTAATGTCATGAACAAGCCCATATTGAGTGCATACTTTAAGTAATTGTTGCAGCCCAGCACTACATGGGCTCACAATGGCCAGATCATCTGCATACATAAGTGATTCACCAAAGAATTACCAATAAAAACAGCCTGTGGAACACAAACTTAACTGGGCAGATAAGTCATTCATGTAAACATTAAACAAGGCAGGAGATAAAAGCCCACCTTGGGCGGACACCATTAGATACATGAAATGGGCTGGATATACCACACCCCCATTTGACACGCATCGTCTGTTGGCTGTACCAGTACACAAGGATCCTGATGATGACCTTTTGGGACCCCCTCTCTGTAGCAATTTAATAAATAATTTAGTATGATTTATGCGGTCAAAAGCCTTAGAAGCATCGAGGAAACACATAAAAACAGTGGAGTTCTGGTTCACATATTGAGCTACCATTTCCTTTAACGCAAATATGCACATATCAGTGCCATGTTTTCTTCTTAAAACCAAACTGGTTGTCTGTTGTTAAGAGAAAAACATCAAGCCTTTTAATGAGGACCTGTTCTAAAACTTTGGAGGGAATACTAGACAACGCTATAGGTCTGTAGTTGTCAATACTATTCAGTTTGCCTGCTTTGTCCTTCAGTACAGGAACAAGCAATATGGCCAAAGAGGACTCAGGTAGCACTCCGTGGGTGAGGAGTCCAGTAAAACACATTGCTAAAAGAGGGCAGAGTTTCTTGCTGCCATACTTCAGGTGCTCAGCACAGATTTGATCCATGCCACATGCTTTATTATTATCAAGTGCAGATATTGCCTCAAGAATTTCATCAGATCTTATTACAAAGTTTTCAGATGAATCAATATGATTAACTTCAAATGGCTCATTCTTTATACAATTAAATAGATCTTGGTAATGCTTACGCCATTTTTTAACACCCCATCTATATCAGAGGGCATAGATGTTTTGCAGTTGTTCATCGTTTTCACCTCCTTCCAAAAGTCAATATAATCATTATTCTGTAGCCTGTTAGCAAGTGCATCAGCTCTCATGGTGTTTTCGTTCCTCTTGATAAATCGAAGAGCATATTTAAACTTAACATTTGTGGCCTTTTAATTTTCAAACAGGGGGCCTTGTCTTGGCCTGCCTGCATCACACCAGAGGTTAAAAGCCCCTCTGGCAGCAAAATGAAGATCATTAACATGTTCATTCCCTCCAGGCTTAGCATTACTGTGAGTTTTGCCTCTCCGAGTAGTAAGGTGCTTGAAGCAACAAGACTGCTGACTATGTGATCATACAATGAGCATAATTGATGACCATAGTCATCATTTTTGCAATTAATGTCCTGGCACAACAAGGCATTTCTAGGTAGTTCAATAAGACCCAACATCTTGTCAGTAGAGGAAAAATAGTTTTCAAAATCCCCTGCAGTTACTTTCAGCCAGTCCAGTTTTCTAGTATCATTTACCTCATTAAGTGGAACCAGAGCTAGAATTCAACATTAAGTGTCACATATAGGCATATGATCAGAGGTGGCTAAGCCACATTTGATCTCCATATTAACCCCTGAGGAATGAGCATCTGCAGTGCACACTAAATGATCAAGCCAAGAGGTAGTTTGCCAAGCATCGCTCACATAAGTAAAACTATTGTCAGGTAGCAAGATCTGACTAGTTAAAAAACATATTATTGTAATTACAGAACTCATTTAAATCTCTCATAAATAAAGACCTACTGTCAGATAAATCAGCATTAAAAATCTCCAACTATGTAAACACATGTAGAATCAAAACCTTCCATGAATGACCTTAGAAAGGCCAGTCTGCTTAAAAATTCATCCTCTGCCTGAGCAGATTCACAAGGCATATAGACATTTATGATGAGCATTCTTTTATTATCGATATTAATGTCAAGGCCAATGGCCCAGTCCACATTCAGCCTAGTGACTGACACTATAGGATCCATATTTCTTATTCCATAATATTGCAACGGCCCCCCGGTATTCTACCACGCACAATCCTTGTACTGAGGTCAGTGGTGGACTCACCGGCTCCGTGGAAGTCTTTGTGCAACACATTCAGCTGTCCAGATCTTGTTTGGAGAGCCAAGTCTCTTGAAGACAGAGAATGTCATACGCATCTAGCAGGTGCATGACATTAACATTTCTTGCTTTATCCGCCTCCACTATTCCCAGTTCGCAGGACCACGGGAATTGTATGAAGCAAGCCTCATGATTGTGATTTGCGAGTATCCATTGCGGCCACCTTCATATCCGCAACACTGATCCCCGAACGGTTGGACCCAAAGGGTAGCGTCTCCGGCACCGATGCACCAGGTAGCCTGCGTTGACGCGCCTCGTAATAGCGCCGAACGATCCAGTAGGCCAGAGGTCGGGATCATACATCTCTGCCACCTCCTTACATTCCGCAGTAACGTGAAAGGAACTAAATCTCCCATGCACTGTCTCTATCTTCCGACATTCAACTGCCCGACCAAGTTTGTTTTTGAGGTAACTACTGAGAGTATCAGCTTCAAGGCAAGGATCAAACCTCATTGCAAAAACACTCACCATCTTCATTTGGACTGCTTGAATACTCGTTGTCCCGGTACCTATAATGCCAGGTTTCTTGCGTACCGGTTTAGAGTACGTTGGGTCCGAAGAGGGTTTTCTGAGGCTGATTCCCGATGTAGCGTTTTTCCGCCGTTTCCCCTCACTCACGACCAGGTTCCAGGAGGGCGATTTAGGCTGTGTCAGTCCTTGGTCCTTGAGTAATGCTGCCGTGGGCATGGTGGTGTGGTTACCCGATGTCGCAGCTCCTTCTCCGCTGTCCTTCTCTGCCCGCTTTGACGGTTCACCCTCCTTCTCCGTAGCACTTTCACCCCTGGTTGGAGGCCGACGTCGGTTCTCTGCATCACTGTTGTCAGAACTGAATTCCGCGGCGTCCCCATTAAGGCCGCACGGCCTCTCCACGGCGCCCAGACGTTTGTCAAGAGATGTGGTGACTGCGCGTAAACTTTCACACGCATCCACCTGCGCTTCCATAACTTTTTGCATCCCAGCAATGCTGTAGTTGATTTGTTGCATTTTGCCCAAAAGCACTGACACATCAATGCTCGTAAAAGAGACAGGAGGCAGTTCATCCAGGAAGTGAGAGACGAATTTTGGTAGGTATATCGTCTCCACATTCATTCAGAACTTTCAGACACAGTTTAACGTTGTTAATGTCCTTTTGTGCGCCTTTGTGCGAGACCAGCCGCTGTGTCGTCTTGGTACAAACTTCAAATAGGACTTTCTTTGAGGATTCAATCCGCTCAGAAGTGAAATGGTTTGTCACCAATGTGATGATTTCGTCTTGACTCAACGTCCTCATTTTCACCACAATAAAATTCAGGAGTTCATCTTCTACGATCACATTTCCATCTATAGTCTTGTGTATTTCAGGGCAAGTGCGAGAAAATGCACTGAACGCGGGAGCAGCACGCAGTGCTGCCTCAGCCGCCATTACGCACGTCTTGGCGGACAAGTCTTGGCGGACAAGTGATGTCAACATCTTCTGATGTGTTGAAATTCTGTACTGCTGGCTGCTGCTACTGTGGCTTGACAACAATACCTGCACTTGTATGATGCCTTTGTTAAACTAAACTGCCTTTGCTAAAATAACTCTGGCAAACCATCTATAATAACGTATGCATAAAGATGCAACAATAATAAACAACTTCAGCCTTGCAGATTGGTGTGTAAAATGGAATTATGTTATATTATGTGGTAGCACATCAGTTGTTTACTTCAGCGTCATTCACAATATTATCACCAAAAAACATGTTAATATTATACATCTCTGGTACAACCTGTGATGCCACATAAAAGTTAGATGTTTACATCACAAAAATACAAAGTTATAGTCAAGTCATCCATCATTAACAGAAAAAATACCAAAGATGCATTCCATGACTTTGGCAAAGCATTAGCAGTTTTATTCTCATACCTGTCCTTGCACAGTAGGTACGTGAGACCAGAAGTATGAGGAGTTGAAGTGGGACTCTTCCATCATTCCTAAAATAATAAAAAGTACAGTCAGGTACAGATTGATAAGGGTGTGCCCTGAATGAATGCCCCTTCATGAATTCCCTGTAACAATAAATACATTAAAAGAGTCGTGTTTTTTACAGTTACAGTCAGCAGAAGGCATCCGTTACACTGAATGACAATGCCATTTTGCACGTCTTTGACCCACGTGAAGATCTGAGAGGCCTATGCTGAGATTTGTCTATATAGTTCTATATGCAAACAACTCATCATTCACTTTATCAAAAGAGAAAAAAACAACAAATGTGTTACTTGATTAACTATGGATTTTTGTCATACGTCATCAATAATGTGCAAAGTGATTGGCAACAGCTGCATACAGTATTAATGTGATTGGCAACATTGACTTGATGATTTCTCAGACCCTCTGTTGACATCATCAACTAACATGCTTTATCAAAAGACGCCCACATGTGTTTTTTCTTCCCATTAGGTATTACTGATTAGAATGTTGTGTTGACTGGTGATTGTGAAGAGGTTCCAAAATGTCGACAATTTTAAGATTGGGGAACAGCTTGTACCTAGCAAAATGTACTAATATTTAGCAAGCTTGGTCTTGTGAAATATATGCTGATACTGTTGTGTTTATGGGCGGATTGAGTGGCGGGGAAATGCGTACCAATTTGCCACAAATATTGTCAAAATAGACACGTTGAAAATATGTGATTCTAGTAGATTATGAAGCTAGCTAGCTAAATATTTAATTTGTCCAACGTCAGCTAGCATCCAACAATCCCAGCCGATGGTTATGACATAAAGCCAATAGCATAAGAACAACAACACTGCGGGTCAGCCTCTCTACCACTCATCGTCTCTGTGAAAACAAAAAAAGGAAAAAAAAACTCGGGAGGATGAAAAAAACGAGCAAGTGGTAAAAAAAACTGTCGACGCCGAAAGCCCAACGCTGCGCGAAGCAGCCACACGTAGACTTCCGGCAGACGAGACAGAGAAGAGACGACTGGCGTGTGCAGCACAAATTAACAGAGAAAATAAACATAAAAGGAAAATTAAGACATCATTACCGACGCTGAAGACTTTCGTTCCCTCCCCGGGAATCCCTCGGGTCGGGACAATTCGTAAACTTCGTCCAAAAATTCCCAAATCCAAAATTCCAACGAGTTTTTCTCCCCTGATTTTTTTCTATTTTTTTCTTTTCTTGTACGGAGCTACCCGACCTGTCTACGACACACTTCCTTCGAGTGAGGTCGTGAGACAAAAGGGCTCTGGGTTTGTGGTGACGCAATTTCCGACAAGTGAGGTCTAATCTGCCTCTTCAATTTGCAAGTAGAAATAGAAATTGAACGCATTTTATTGTAATTTTACTCAGTACTTTGATAGTTTTAAGCCTCCCAACAAGGTGCACACTACAGTATAAATAAATACATTATACTGATATAGATACCAACACGGTATTTAGTGAACACAGTCCTTGATAGATGAGCAGTCTTTAGTGCAAGAATGACTTTAGATTTGTGTACACTTTGGGAAAGAAGCTGTCCAGTCCATTTGGTTTGAATCCATAAAATCAATAGCATTTAATTACTCTGTGTACAGATATAAAATGTGTCATCTAATCTGTGAAATTGGACCAGTCTTTTTTTCTTTTTGTGCGAAAATGGATGAAGATCAGAAAGGAGATGGAAACGTGTTTTTTTCAGTCGCCAATGTTCAGGTAAAAGGGCATTTGTAATATGGTAATACAATGGCAACAACAACAACAACAACAACAATAATAATAATAATAATAATAATAATAATAATAATAATAATAATAAAAGCAGCAGCAACAACACATTCTCAATTTACCGATTCTACTCTATTCGATTCGATGCTATTCTACTTTTTTCTATTCTATTCTACTATCCTATTCTAGGCTGTTCTGTTCTATTCTATTCTATTCTATTCTATTCTATTCTATTCTACTAACAACAAGGCTATATTCTATTCTATTACAGTCTAGTCTAGTACTAGCTGCAATCCTATTTCTAGGAGTCTATGTGAGATGTCAGGAAAGAGGGGGGAAACTGATTATACCCTTATTTTACACCCACTTTGTTTTCTTTCGTTTTGTTCATAATGGTGCATTCAATTTGTCAATGCATTATTTGATTTATTGAACAAATAACCAACATGCTAGTTTTGCAGCTTTTATCGACTTTTCTTTCGCCAGTAGGTTTGGTTCAGGGCCATGGCTCTGTTTTGCTATCGTATTAACTATCCTTATTTCCTTTAGATAGTCAGACCCTTGCGTTGTATTTCCGGTGTGACAGACCATCTGGTGTCTCCATAACAATTGGTCACCCAGTTGTCAGAACCAACGATGATTGGTCTTATGGAAATGTCACTCTGAATTTACATAAATAGAGTTTATTTGTGACCAATCGCTGTGGTTTCTCACACTTGTTACGGGAACACCAGATAGTTTGTCACACCGGCAAGTGTAGTTGTCTTGTAGAACTCGCCACGTCGTCTGTGGAGTCCGATGGAGGGCTATGATTAATTGTTGTCGATTGTATCGTGATTGTTGCCTATCGACACATTCATTTCAGCCCCACGTGAAAAGGGAATAGGGGGCATAGAAACAAATTTAGGTTAATGCAATAAGTATACGGCGAAATAGATGGGGGAGGTAAGGAAACTGCAGAAGAAGTTGAGGCAGATTGAGAATCTGGAGATCAAGGCTTCTCTAACAACAGAAGAAAGAGTTAAGGTACTGATAAACCCTCCGTGATTTTGTTCATGGGTAGCCCCTAACTCATATAACCCACCCACTCTCAGCTGTTTGAGCGCACTATTCATATTTGGCGCTCCATTGTTGGAACACGTTATTTAGTTTGGGTGCGGTGTTTGTGTTGTTCCCATTGCAATTCGTCATTGAGGTGGTGTTACTCTCTGTCCCTGTTCTGGTCGAATTCAGAATCCTCATTCTAGTTTAGCTCATCTAACCCATACTGTAGGTTTTCTATTCTAGCAATATATTAATCGTAGGGACACAAATTCAGCCTGTTCTGTAGCCTGCCGAATTGCCATTGGCTACTCTGTCTCTGACTGCCAATGGTAGAGCAGTAGCCCGAACCTATTACTGCTGCCTACACAATCATTTTGTCATCATAACTAATGCTGCTGTAACATAATGTCAGTCTACTGCAGGTGTCACCAACGTTGTGCCCGCGGGCGCCAGGTAGCCCTCCAGGAGCTTCTGAGGTGCCCACCAAGGATGTTAATAAACAGTGACAACTACCAGATTTTAGTCAAAGTTAATGCTTTTCTGAATTTAAATATGAGATTATTTATTCTTTACATCCTATAAACAAATGACCATTCAATAATAGTGTGATTTGACAATGATGCCAAGACATCAGTAGAGGATTTCGAACAAAAGTATCCCTCGGGTAGCCCTCAGTAGCCCTCGGGTAGCCCTTGGTAGCCCTCAGACACAGAAAGGTTGGGGACCCCTGCTGTACTGAATTGAGAGTGATGTGTTAAACTCATCAAACTGCTTTGGAAACTGCTTTTGGCCTACTGTAGCACATAGAAGACAAAGCCAAAAATGAATAGGCATACTACTAAGGACATTTTAGAATGACATAAGGATTAGGCATTAATCAAAGAAATAAAATGAGGCAGCTAATTACCCATCAATATTTACACATTGTGCATAGCATGCAGAAGAAATGCCAATCAGTGAATGCTTCTATGTTAAGATTGAGTGACAACAGATTTTTAAAATGCTGTATGTTGGGGCGCACTCTGACACAGTGTGCTAAGCTCCCCCACATATGGGTTTGCATGCCCATGGGGAACCAGGTTTGAGTCCGGCCTGCCTGGGCCATTTCCCAGCCTGCTCCATCTCTCTCTCTCACACACACTCTCTTCCTGATACTCTTGACTGTCCTATCAACAGTAAAGACACAAAAGCCCCTACAAATGTACATGTTTAGACACAAGTAATGTACTAAAAATGTTCAGCTTGCAAACAGACTGGTGGTAAACTGCACACATTGCATCCAGATCTGTGTGTGTGCGTGCGCGTGCGTGTGTGTGTGTGTGTATGTGTGTGCGTGTGTGTGTGTGTGTGTGCGCGGGACGCGTGCATGTGCGTGTTGTGATGTTTGTGTGCACGTAGAGGTGAGTAGATTCTGGAGTGCCCTATATCCCTGGTTTCATCTCAGTATCCATCCCTTTATCCAGGGCCACTGACAGCTTTGGCCAGGCCCGGGACAAAATCATCTGAAAGGGCCCCCCACTCAATACATACTATGTAATGAGAACCTAATTCTGGTCTCCCTCTCTCCCTGGACCTGGGACAACTACACCACCCACCCACCCGTCGGCTTCCCGGCTTGTCCCTGTATTCTGGGCCCCCCTCTCTCCCTGGGCCAGGAAAACTGACCCCTTTGTCCCCCCTGCCTATATCCCTGTATTCATCTCAGTATCCCTGTATCCACTTCTGTATCCCTGTATCCTGGGCCCCCCTTTCTCCCTCCCTGGGCCTGGGACAACTGATCTCTTTGTCGTCCCCCCCCCCCCTGTCTTGGCTTCCCTGCCTGTATCCCTGTATTCATCTCAGTATCCCTGTATCCACCTCTGTATCCCTGTATTCTGGGGCCCCCTCTCTCCCTCCCTGGGCCCAGGATAACTGACCCCTTTGTGTCCCCCTCCCTATCGGCTTCCCCTCCTGTATCCCTTTATTCATCTCTGTATCCCTGTTTTCATCTCTGTCTCCCAGGTCTCCAAAAAGGCGGAGCTTCGCGCAAGATTGGCTGAGCTGTTGCTGCAACATTGTGGCCCACAGCAACCCCAAAGCATTGTGGGAGACGAAAGTGAGAAGATGAAGAGACAAGTGTAAGAGTTATTCTTCCTTCGCCGAGGGTCGTTCAGACGGGAGACATAAGTCACCGGAACGAACAGCAAACATAATCCACCTCTAGGCTTTCTCCATTTAGGCTGTGCCAATGTCGATTAAAGGGAGACACCATACTGGCCGCTTTGATGATATCCCTTTACCTGTGAATCCAAAGCAAAAGCTTCTAAAAATATGCTATGTGTTTACTAGGCTATATGCAAATGTGTTTAATGACAAAAATAGATGCATTTTGTGATCACATTATCTGAAACCATGCTTATAAAGCATGTCCCTCTGTAACCGTTATAAAGCCAGCAACACATTATAAACATGTATCAACAACTTTCTTGTGCATGCTTGAAATCTTCCCTACATGATCAATGAAGTTTTTTGTTTATTAAATGATTATTTGTTTCATTTTCCTGATTGGTGTTTAGCCCTGAGGTCTCCAGTGTTCCATCACCAGCTCCAAAGGTTCCGAGAACAGCAACCCCAGAGACGGAGACGGGGACAGGGACAGGAGCAGGGCAGGGGAAGGGGAAGGGGGACTCGGAAGAGGATGCAGATCCACAAGACAATCCAGCAGCCCCCACAGAAACCGCCAGCCCTCTACAACAGAAAGGTCTGATGTTAAACTCGTACAATAGAGCCCACAAAACACAGACCGTCTGCTGCCGCTGATATCGCGCACTTTGAAGAAGGCCCCCGCTATAATCTGCCCATAGGGCCAGTTTTTGAATCTCATTTGCATACGTTAAATTGGGATTAATCCAGCACTCGTGAGTTCAGAGAGAGACAACCTCAAAGCTCCCACCATGTTCATTTCAACGTGTCACTCTCATGTTTCAGAATCAGAGTTTTCATCCCTCAAAGCCTCTTGGGAAGCGACAAAATTCAGACTCCGCACTCTCGAGGGTCACAGTGACATAATCACGTGCGTGGTTGCCGTGGACAACCTTGTGATCTCTGGCAGGTATTCCACATGAAATGAAATGCGCATTTTGTCACTCTTGAGTTTTCAGTATTTTCTCACCTGTCTGTGAAATTGAAATAAATAACTTGTTCATTTATCCCCAATCTTTTTATATATTCTCCCTCTTTCTCTCTTCTCTCTGGTCCTCATCGTGTCTGTCTGTCCATTTCCTCCCCCACGTTTTATTTCTTCAACCCTCCAACCCTCTCCTGATCCTCTCTTTCTCTTCAAGCCGCGATACGACAGTTAAAGTGTGGCATGTTCCCACGGCAACAGAGCAGCGCAATCTGGGGGGTCACAGTGGTGGGGTGACCTGTCTCGGTGTTCCCCCTCCAGAGTACTGCCGGAGAATGGGTAAGCCAAGCTTTTCATAGAGCTCGAAAGTCCCGCCCCTTAGTTCCGCGTTTCACGGGACCTCAGTTGACCATCTAACAACATGGTAGCGAGTAAATATCTTCTGATCTCAGTCATGATATGCGCTGGGCTCCAAATATGCTGTTTAAGAGGATAGATAAAGATTATTCAAGCAGAAGTATCAATGTTTTGTTCCGAGGCCGTCGGCATGAAAAATGTGAAGAAACACAGCTTTCTAAAAAGTTTAGGGGTTCATACGAAAAATTAGGCAAAAATATCAGAAACAACATATATGGAGCTCGTGGCACAACTCGAAGGGGATCGAAATGCCATTTTAATACCGCCATTGGATTACATGCTACGATTTTCGGCTAAAAACGCCGTTGAGGTCCCATGAAATCGGGGGAAGTGACGTCACTTTCTAGCTCCATTGCACACACCATTTCAGCATTGTTCACATTGTCTTGATGAGAACCATTAAAACAAAACAGCGAAAACATGGCCTGTGATTGTGAAGCCCTTCACCTGTGAGACGTCATTAACAGCACTGCACATCTAGTGCCTCATGGCAGTTACCAGTCAAGGCCTCTCGAATGAGCGAAACGCTCACAGATAAATTGGAATATCATGGTCTACACTCGGCCCTAGAGAATTTGCCTCAATTTTTCATGCTCTGTTCTCATCTCCGTCATGGACGTGCTAACCTTGCTCTCGGTTGTTTAATTTTTTAGCTTTTTTAACGGCTTTCCCTACTTTCTTCCATTCCATTCCACTCCACTCCACTCCACTCCACTCCTCTCCCCCTGTCTCTTTCTCTCTCTCTCTCTCTCTCTCTCTCTCTCTCTCTCTCTCTCTCTCTCTCTCTCTCTCTCTCTCTCTCTCTCCTCTTTTCTGTTCTCCTATTACTGTCTGTTTCCCACTCAGCACGGTTCTTGGACCTCAGTGAAAAGGAGCGGTTTATCCTCAGTGGCGCCAGTGACTGCTGTGTGAGAGTCTGGGTGTTGAGCACAGGTAGGATTTTATTTTTTTTTGCCAAATATGATGCCCCTATCTCCCCTCCAACAACCCCTAACAAACCAACAAAATGGAGCCCAGAGTGATTCATATCTGGAAATCTAGTGGCACTATGACACAAACAAAGAAACAATCTACTGTATAGTTGGCAATAGATCAGGCCTCCCCAAACAAGCTGTCGTCGGAATGTCGGAATGTGACCCATATCGTGGCGGCATTCTGACAGCTCGTCTCCACAGGTGCCCGCGTGGCCTGCCCGCTCACTGCCGGGGTTCTGTCGAGATGGGCTGCTTCGTCGAGATGAGTTCGTAGTGAAACCTCTCCATGGGGCCCTGCCGTGGCCAAGCGGTAGGGCACGCGTCTACCATGCAGCTAACCCGGGTTCGATTCCCGGCCCGGGTCCTTTGCCGGCCCTTCCCCGTCTCTCTCTCCCCTCTCGCTTCCTGTCACCACCTTCACTGTCCTGTCATAAATGAAATCAAAAAGACCAAACAAAATATCTTTTAAAAAAAAGAAAAAAGAAACCTCTCCATGGAGGAAAATGTAGGTATACTACTTCGACGAGGCAGCGTAAATCGGTAGACGCCACTGTGGAATTAGGCTACTGGTAGCTCATCTCGACAGCCTGGGAGCCCATATCGACAGAACACCGGCACCGGCAGCATGCCAAGGGAGGAAGAGAGTGCCAGGCACAGGCAGCCTCGTGTGGGGAAATGGCCAGTCTCTAACCTGCATGCCCATGCTGTGTGCTGTCTGCAGGGCAGTGTGTCAAATCCATCTACACCTTCAACGCCGTGACGGCTCTCTGCTTCGTTCCCGAGGGGCCCGGATACATCATCACTGGATCAGGTGAGATGGAGAGAAAGACAGGGATGGAGGGGTTGTGTTCGTGTGTTTGTTGATCTGTGTGTGTGTGTGTCTGTGTCTGTGTCTGTGTGTGTATGTGTGTGTGTGTGTGTGTGTGTGTGTGTGTGTGTGTGTGTGTGTCTGTGTCTGTGTCTGTGTCTGTGTGTTTGTGTGAGGGATGGAATCTACTGCATCTGACCGTTCTTGTGTTGCTGCCTGGGTTTTTCGGATGTGCATGCTTAAGTGTGGGCTAGACTGACTTTTTACAGAGAGAGAGTGTGTTTATGTGTGTTAATGCATTCGTGTTTCCTCTTCTTAAGCGTTTGAGGAGACGATAAAAAGCAAGATAAGGATGTAAAGAGAAGTAATGGCTCAGTAGTCAGATGAGGAGTGGCGGTGAGAAGGTGTTTGACTGTTGTGGGGAAGGGGAATCTGGGAGGGGGGGTGGTCTTTGTTAGACGGAATATTAATTCAATCTGATTGCAGTGGTGCTTGAGAGACTGTGCAGACCTCGCGCTTGCATCCTGGCAGCGGTGGTGTGTGCGTTTGTGTGTGTAGAATGCTGTGTTTGTTTATTTGTGTATTTGTGTGTGTGTGTGTGTGTGTGTGTGTGTGTGTGTGTGTGTGTGTGTGTGTGTGTGTGTGTGTGTGTGTGTGTGTGTGTGTGTGTGTGTAGAATGCTGTCTGTGTCTGTGTGTTTGTCTGTGTCTGTGAAAGAGAGTGCAAGAAAGAGAGAGAGGGAGAGAGAGTGTATGCATGCCCCTGAGTGTCTCTGTGTGGCTGTCTTGTGAAAGTGCCGGAGGGGTGGGGAGGGGGTAAAGCAGGCCAAACCTGTTAGGGGCCATGATGGGAAGAGACAGTCAGCGCTGCATTTCTCAGGTGTGCGCTAATTTCTGCCCTGACTGTCAGCTGACGTTAGCATCACCCTGCGCCGTTTCTCTCCCCCCAGATGGAGGCAAGGTTCAGACGTGGAGCTGGCAGTCCATGGAGAACTGTCAGTCAGTCAACGCACACCGGGAGGCAGTCACCGCACTACAGGTGGGAGAGAGACAGAATGAGAGGGAGAGAAAGAGAGAAAGAGAGAGAAGGGAGAGAGGGAGAGGGAGAGAGAGAGAGAGAGAGAGAGAGAGAGAGAGAGAGAGAGAGAGAGAGAGAGAGAGAGAGAGAGAGAGAGAGAGCGAGAGAGAGAGAGAGAGAGAGAGAAAGAGAGAAAGAGAGAGAAGGGAGAGAGGGAGAGGGAGAGAGAGCTGCCTAGCAGCTGCCTGCACTTTCTTGCTCACTTGAAGGCCCCTCTCCTCTTCTCTCCTATTATCTTCTCTCTTCTCTTCTCTCTTCTCATCTCCTGTTCTGTTCTGTTCTGTTCTGTTCTTTTCTCCTGTTCTCTTCTCTTCTCCTGTCCTAATCATTTTCTCTTCTCATCTTCTCTTTGCATCTTCTCTTCTCTTCTCTTCTACTCTCCTCTACTCTCTTCTGTTATGTTCTGTTCTCTTCTCTTTGCATCTTCTCTTCTCTTCTCTTTTCTCTTCTTTTCTCCTGTTGTCTATACTCTTCTCCTGTCCTAATCATCTTCTCTTCGCCTCTTCTCTTCTCTTCTCTTCTCTTCTCTTCTCTTCTCTTCTCTTCTCTTCTCTTCTCTTCTACTCTACTTTATTCTATTCTATTCTCCTCTGTTCTTTTCTGTTCTGTTCTGTTCTCTTCTCTTCTCTTCTCTTCTCTTCTCTTCTCTTCTCTTATCTTCTCTTCTCTTCTCTTCTCTTCTACTCTTTTCTCTTCTGTTCTATATATTCTGTTCTGTTCTGTTCTGTTCTCTTCTCTTCTCTTCTCTTCTCTTCTCTTCTCTTCTCTTCTCTTCTCTTCTCTTCTCTTCTCTCCCTCGTTTCTCCAAGGAAACTTTTCAAGCAGCCAAGTATTGAGCTGCCTCGTTCCCCCGTAATTCTTCAGTCCAGTCCAATTTGGGGTTGAAAAAGTAAGATATTGAATTTGTGAATAGCATTGGAAATTGAGGAAAAAAATTGCAAATTGCTCTGTGGGAGGCTATGGATTGCCACCCACCCCCTCTCCTCCACACAATCAGCTGTCTGTATGACTTCTCAAGTGGAGTTTGGTACTGGAGGTGCAATGACAATGACAGAAGTCCATTAAAGAGTTTTTCCTTCTGCCCTGATTATTTTCCACTTCACAGAGTGGAGGACTGTCACACTAGTGAAATGGGAATGTCAAGGGAGGTGCTTGTTCCAACGACAGTCGAGCACCATAGAGTTTTTTACAGTGGCACATCATTGTAGAAGGCAGTCTTACCTGTGATGTTTCATGTTTCTATAGTCCATAGAGATATCCCATGATCAGAAAGTAAAAGTCCGGCCCTACAGTGTGTGTCTCTAACGCAGTGATTCTCAAAGTGTGATCAGAGGACCACTAGTGGTCCGCGACAGAGCTCAGGTGGTCCGCGAGGGGATTGCTACTTTTCCAAAGACAAGCTAGCAGTAGGCTATATTTGTAGGCCTAACATAATTACAAAGCTAAACAAAGCTGAAGTCTTATTATCACCACAATAAGACAGGCTTGTATAATGTGAACAAACAGTGAGTGATCGGCATCAAAATTAGTAGTGCCAGATTAACACCCCTCAACTGTCAATGCAGTTGACAGGTGGTCCCTGAACATTTTTTATGGGGACAAAGTGGTCCTCGGTCTGAAAAAGTTTGAGAACCACTGCTCTAACGGTAAGGCACTGGCCTGCTACACCGGCGATTCTAAGGTTCGGTTCTGGCCCGGGCCATTTCCCGGCCCTCCCCCATCGCTCTCTTTCCCAGACATTTCCTGTCTATTCTCCACTGTCCTATCAAATAATAAAAGGGCACAAAAGCCCTTAAAAAAGACAGTAAAAGTCCCTGTGACATACAATATTTGTTTTGCTAGCTGAACTGCCTGATCCCATCTAGCTGAGCAAATTGTTCAAATGAATTGTTGAGAGAGTACGGGCGGAATAGAGAAGAGATGACAGGATTTTTACTTTCTCAATTTGTCTCCCTATGCTGCAGTCCCAGTCAAGACAAGTCCGCTTTTATAGTCACTTTCTTCCTATGCACAGGTCATACAAGGAAAATGAAATTACGTTTCTCTCTCTATACCATGCCAGGACATAGACATAGACGCTAACATTTATAGACTGACATTAATGTGCAAGACAGGACAGTGATGAACTAGTAACAATAAAGTGATTAATTAATAAATCACAACCGAACATTTAACTTTGAACATTTAACATATAGAAAAAATCAGATAAAAATAGAATGGAAGACATTAATAATAATAACAATAATAATAAAATGGTACAGTACAGGGTTAGCCGGTGTTCCATACAGTGTGTGTGATGTTGGGCACATCCGTGATGAAGCAGTGCTGCTTTTGCTAGGCACTTTGCCAGTTTGATGCATTGTGGTTGACAATGCATCAAACTGGCAAAGTGCGCATGCGTGCTACCTAGCAAAAGCAGCACTGCTTCATCACGATCGTGCCCGTTGTCATCTACCCCAATTCCAGCTCCTCCTCCCTCTCTGTCTGTCTTGTGTGCAGTCCCAGGTCCTGTGGTATTCTGCATATGACAGCTTGTCTCAGTGGTACAGTGGACAGAGGTATAGTACATTGCTGTAGAAAAGGTTAATGTGTTTTCTCGCCTCCTCTTTTTCTGCTCCTCCTCCTCTGTCTGTCCATCTGGTCTGCAGTCCCAGGGCCCTCTGGTGTTCTCCGGCTCCGCAGACGGGGGCGTGTGCGTGTGGGAGGTGCATCCTTCACAACACCACACTCCCCTGCACCGCCTCCAGGACTGGGGGCCCTCGGTGACGGGGTGTGGCGGGGGGGCCCATCTGGCCCTGAGTCCCCGTGGTGACCGCGTCTTCATGGCCTGTGGCCGCGCCAGCGTGAGGGTCCTGGACTGGAGGACAGGTGAGTCACACACTCAGACACTTGGACACAGACACCTGGCTGCTGTTCTCTGTTCTAGCAGCCTGGTGCCTCGGCCGGTCTTTTCCACAACACCATATGCTTCTCAGACTGGAGGCATGTGTGCTGCGCAGTGTGTGACGGCTAGCTGGTGCATGCGGTCGTGACCGCCTTGCCTTTGAGTGTGAAAGGTCACCGTGCATGATGTAAATAACTCTTCTCTGGTGCATTGCACTTTGCACAGTCACAGGTGAGCGTGTCCTCACTGATTGTGTCATAAAAACTGATGACAGAGAAATATCTCATTAAGTCTCTATCTAACCTGAAAGTTAAATTACCTGGCAAAGAGCCAAAGTAATTATAAAGTCACTCACGACTGTTAATATGAGCGCCTAAATTGGACTGTGAGTTGTGGCTCTATGAAAAAATCATTGTTAAAGCTGATGTACCCATAAACACCTTTTTTATTTTTTTTACTAGACTCACAAAATTGTCCCAGCATTATGCGCTGCCTTGCTCCCTTGGGCAGTGTTTAAATGATTTGCATAAGAGAGCGCATTGAATAATCCATCATTTTTGGAGCGCGTGCGCTTGACAACGGGCAGCACTAGCAGCTCTGGTGAATCTGTCCCGTAAGACCACGCTTCACTGACAGCAACTCATTCGCTGTCACCACGGCCCCCGAGGTCGTTCTGCAGTGGTAATATATACGGTCAGTGGTCGACTGGGGCGAAGACTGTGTGAATACCACTTTTCACACTATCGCTGCCCCTTGCCGACACGATTACCAATGACGCCAAACAATTGCCCTTGGCCTGAGTGAAAACGCTGACGCAGCACTTTGTCTTCCCCTCCACACACCCCCACCCCCTCCCCCATGACCCCTCACAGGCTCTGTGTCCCGAGTGACCAATCACAGCAGCACGGCCGGAGTGACAGATTGCATCAATCAGTTATCGGGCCTTCTGATTGGCTCCTGCTTCGATCTGGCCACTGGAGGGAGCACTCTGAACTGTGAGCACTGTGAAGGCATTCTGAAGAGGTCTTCTTTCCAAAATTTGAATTTAACCTAACAGATCACTCACAAAGATCCTAATATCTCTCTCTCTCTCTCTCTCTCTCTCTCTCTCTCTCTCTCTTTATTTCGGTTTGTCTCTTTCTTTCTTTCATTCTTTCTTTCTGTTCGTCTCTTTCCTTCTTTCTTTCTCTCTCTCTCTCTCTCTCTCTCTCTCTCTCTCTCCCCCTGCAGTGTTCACTCTCCCCCAGTGCAGGTACCTGGTTTCCCTCGTCCTCCCGCCCGACACTCCCAGAATCCTCTGCTTTGCTGCGTGGCGCACTGCCAGCGGAGACCACCGCTGGGTGACGGGCGGCCGTGAGCTGACGGTCTGGGAGCAGCTCCCGTCCAAGACCAAGCACAAGTAAGGAAGTCAGCCCTGCGGCGAGATGAGATGGGGCCGAATGGTGTATAATTAAAGAGAAGAGTCCTGAAACGTCTCCTTCTCTCTTTCTCTCATTCTCTCTCTCTCTCTCTCTCTCTCTCTCTCTCTCTCTCTCTCTCTCTCTCTCTCTCTCTCTCCAGTATCTCTCTTTCTCTCTCAACGTCCCCTTCTCTCTTTCTCCCTCCCTCTCTCCACTTCTCTCTCTATCTCTGTCTCTCTCTCTCTCCCTCCCTCTCTTATTTCTCCCTCTCTCGCTGTCTCTCTCCCTCTCTGACCAGTCTGTCGCCTGTCTAGCTAATCAATGACCGCATCAGTTTAACCTTTTCTATGACAGATTTGTGTATTGACCGTCTGCTTAGCTGATACTCCTTAATGAGCTGCAGGGAGTTGAGTGATGACCAAGGGATGGATCTGCTAATACCCCACATTCATTACGCGGGATTTTCCTTCTTAGAAAGTCATAAGTGGCCCCTCTGTGTGTGCCTGTGAGTGTGTTCGTGTGTGTGTGTGCTTGTGGCAAGGGGACCTACTGTGTGTGTGTGTGCCCGTGTCGTGTGTGTGCCCGTGTGTGTGTGTGTGTGTGCCCATGTGTGTGTAAATGTGTGTGTGTGTGTGTGTGTGTGTGTGTGTGCGTGCGTGCACTCGTGTGTGTGTGTTTGTGCGTATGTGTGTGTGTGTGTGTGTGTGTGTGTGTGTGTGTGTGTGTGTGTGTGTGTGTGTGTGTGTGTGTGTCTGGCTGGGCTCTCTTGTCTTGCAGAGTTGTCTTCAGTGGGTTGCATCATTAGCAGCATTAATTTTTCCAGCTGATAATCAAAGGGGAAGACCTTCTGAAGTCCCTCAAAGCTGCCTGCTAATGTTGTGCGAACACACACACACACACACACACACACCCACACACACACACACACACCCACACACACACAAACACACACATATAGGCTTGCACATGCGCGCACACACACACATACACACACACACACACATAGGCTTGCACGTGTGATTGTGCGTGCGCACACACACACACACACACACACACACACACACACACACACACCTGTGTGTACTCATGTGCAACACACACACACACACACCTGTGTGTACTCATGTGCAACACACACACACACACACACACTTTCACTCTCCCCCTTCCCATGGTGTTTCACCCTGGGCTTGTGATGAATGGCCTTAGCTGCCGCCGCGTTATAACACTCTGGCTTTGGCACGTGTTGTACAGGGGCGACGTGTTGGTGAGGCGAGACTGCCGCTTGGACACCTCCCTGGTGGAATCGGAGGAGGACTCGGAGGGGGATGTGGAGGAGAGCGATGGTAAGAGGACTCGGAGGGGGATGTGGAGGAGAGCGATGGTAAGAGGACTCGGAGGGGGATGTGGAGGAGAGCGATGGTAAGAGGACTCGGAGGGGGATGTGGAGGAGAGCGATGGTAAGAGGACTCGGAGGGGGATGTGGAGGAGAGGAGAGATGGTAAGAGGACTCGGAGGGGGATGTGGAGGAGAGCGATGGTAAGAGGACTCGGAGGGGGATGTGGAGGAGGGGGATGTGGAGGAGGACTCGGAGGGGGATGTGGAGGAGAGCGATGGTAAGAGGACTCGGAGGGGGATGTGGAGGAGAGCGATGGTAAGAGGACTCGGAGGGGGATGTGGAGGAGAGCGATGGTAAGAGGACTCGGAGGGGGATGTGGAGGAGAGCGATGGTAAGAGGACTCGGAGGGGGATGTGGAGGAGAGCGATGGTAAGAGGACTCGGAGGGGGATGTGGAGGAGAGCGATGGTAAGAGGACTCGGAGGGGGATGTGGAGGAGAGCGATGGTAAGAGGACTCGGAGGGGGATGTGGAGGAGAGCGATGGTAAGAGGACTCGGAGGGGGATGTGGAGCAGGGGGATGTGGAGGAGAGCGATGGTAAGAGTGCGAGCAGGGTCGCCGCTAGACGTAAGCAGAGTGCTTGGGGCAGGCACACCAACCACCTTGGCCCCCAAAATTGGGGCCTCTTATTTAATTGAGATGACTAAAGAACGTCATGAAAAAATATTGAATTACATTCCAAAACATATATGTATTAGTTATATTACTCCATTACTATGCAACAGTGTATGCAACAGTGAGCTATATATGATTATTTTATGTGTAAATATGTGTGTTATGTCTTGTGGGCAATGTCTTTATTTATGTGTGTATGCTACTTGACACCTTAATTTCCCCCTGGGATCAATAAACGATACTCTACTCTACTCTACTCTACTACTATATTACTATAATAGCTATATTAGTATCTTACTATTAAATACTAAATGTATTGTTATTTAATTAGGAGGGGGGTTCTCCTGAACACTTATGCTTAGGGCCTCCAAAAACTTAGCAGGGGCCCTGCGTGCGATGCGAGCGGAGGGATGGATGTACGGAGGATAGGCAGGATTAGCTTCCATATCTCCCCTCCTTCCCCGCTGGGTTAATTACCAGTTAAGGCAGTGAAAGAGCACGGAACACCAATGAGCATAATTACAATCTCAATCAAGCTGCCCCTCCATACTCATAATTGTACGGATGCCTGATTATAATTGTGGGAATGTGTTTGCAATGGGATTTCAAGGAGGACCCGCACTTAAGCTCTTCCTTTCCCTTACCTTATTTACCCCCCCCCCTCTCTCTCTTTCTCTCTACCCATATCGCTCTCTTTCCCTGTCTCTTCACATTTTTTCACACTTTTGTTCCTCACACGTTCTTTCCCTTTGTCTCTTCCTATCTCCTCCCTCTGTCTGTGTGTGTCCCTTTCTGTCTTTTTCTCTTTCTGCTTTCTGTCTTTTTTATGTTCTCTTTTTCCTCTCGCTGTCCTTTTCCATCTATTGATCTATTTTTTCTTTCTGTTTTTCTTTTCTTTCTTTCTTTTGTGTCTTTCTCGCACATATATTTCTCTCCAACTCTCTTCTTGTCTCTCTTGTGACACTATCTGTCCATTCCTGTCTTTTCTCTCCTTCTTTCTGTCCCCTCCATATCTATTCCACCTTCCATCTCTCCCTCTCTCCTCCTCTCTCACCCTCTCTCTCTCTCTCTCTCTCTCTCTCTCTCTCTCTCTCTCTCTCTCTCTCTCTCTCTCTCTGTCTCTCTCTGTGGTAGGCTATAGTGAGGAGGACTCTCTGCCTGGGGACGTGGCTGATGTGGAGGAGGTGGTGGTCTCTGGCTCCTCGTGGCTGCGATGCGTTCTCCAGTGACAGCCGAGGAGGCTGACCGTACCGCACCGCACCGCACCGCACCGCACCGCGCCACAGCACGCCGCCACTGAAGCGGAGAGAGAGAGAAGACACCTCAGAGCGATGAAGAGGGACCAGGAGGAGACGCGCGAAGGGGAGAGGAGAGGATCATCATCAGACAGAAGAACGAGGGAGGAGGGTGGAGAAAGAGAGTGGAGGAGAGAAGGGAAAGGCCACTCGGACTGAAGACTGAGAGAGAGAGAGAGAGAGAGAGAGAGAGAGAGAGAGAGAGAGAGAGAGAGAGAGAGAGAGAGAGAGAGAGAGAGAGGAAGACAAAGAAGGAATCAGGGAGAAGAAAAAAAAGAACAGAGAGTGAAGGAACAGCGAGGGGGAGTGAAGTGTGACAGATTGAGTGAGGGGCCATGGAGAAAAAGGCATATGGAGCGAAGGAGATGTGAGGAGGGGAGAGCGTAGCGACTAGCGAGCAGCAGACTGTGTTCCATGTAAATGTTGCCTGTTGTTTGCAATAAAGCTGCCAAATTGTGAACCGTGTGTCTCCAAATATTTATCATGCCTGTCGTGGCTGTCTATAAATATCTGTTGCACTCTTCATCACTACTCTCAACCTGTCCTTGACTAAATTAATGTATATTGATTTTTTGCGTTCTCTCTCTTTCTCTCAGCATGTTCTCCCACCCGGTTCTCGATTTTCCAATCTTCCTGCTCCCCACTGAAAATAATTTAATACCTGCTTCTTACCCTTCGCTATCAAATACGAATATTAATAAGTCCTTCCTTTTTCTATTGTGTCTTTCTATTTTGGTCTTCAAAATCCATTTTTTTCTCCCTCTCTCTGTCCTTTTAATTGAACCAGTTAAAAAGCATAATTAGCATTTAAATCTTTCTCCTACAGCCTCCCTCCTCCTCTCGCTCACTCACTCACTCGCTCGCTCCCTCCTCACTCGCTCTCTCTTCCTCTCTCTCTTTCTCACTCGCTTGCTCATGTCTCTGTCGCTAAGGCAACCAATGCTTTTTCCCACTCCCTCTCCCTATCTCCCCCTCTCGGAGTCGCTCTCCTTCACTCCCCTGCTTCAGCCGCGAGAGGTAGGTATGCCAACTGATCTGCGTGCTGTATGTGTGTGTGTGAGTGTGTATATGTGTCAGTATGTGTCTGCAAGGGTGTTTGTGGAGTGTCTGCATGTCTTGAGTGTGTGTCTGCATGCTTTTGATGTGTCCAGGTATGTTTTATTGACTGTCTGCGGGGTTGTGACTGCTGGCTAAATGCAAGAAATATGGGAGCCACATGCCAACATTGGGAGTCTGGAGTGCACAGGTGTGTTTGTGTGTGTGCTTGTGTAAAAGGCTACTTGCGCATGTACCTGTGATGGATGGATGCATGGTTTTATGTGTGGGGGCTCATTTCGTGTGTAATCGAGGGTGAATTTTAGTTTTATATTGCTCCTCTTCCAGAGTGTCTGTGGATGTGTGTGTGAGTGTGTGATGTTGGGTGTGCGTGTCTGAGCGTCTGAATGCAAGACTTAGAAATGACAGGAGGATATTCTTTACAAGCGTCTGATCAGTGCCTTGTTTGGTGGGTGTGTAAAAGAAATCTCTCCTGTCTCCTTGTTTTTTTTCTGTCTGTTGGTTTTCTTTGTATTGCAAGAGATGATAGGTGGAGAAAAGGCTGACTGAAAAAGACTGAAGCGATGGAGCGATGGTAAGAAAGAGTGAGAGAAAGAGAGAGAGGGGGGGAGAGAAAGATGGAAACAAGGATACACACAAATACACAAGATAGATGACACCTGTCCAGCTGTCATTGTTTACAGTTTTTCAGACATGTTCCTTGTCACTCATTCTGACTGTGTGTTGTAGATGACTGAGTCCAGGGCTGCCTTAGGAGCCAGGGTTTATTTTTCATCTGTTGACTGACTACACTCTCCTATTGTGCTTGTTTTTCCCCCCCTTCCTCTTTTTGATCTCTGACTGAATCCCCATCACCTCCCTACTCCCTACCCCTACCGCCACCCCTACCCCCACCAGCTCCATCCCTCCTGCCACCCCGCTCTACTGCCTCCTGCTGGTGGCGGTGGTGACGTGCCCCACCCGCTGCGACCCTGACGACCAGAAGTGGGAGGAGATCAGCGACATGCAGGTGCAGAGCCATGGAATTCAGTACTGTACAGGAAGTCGGTTGGTGACGTGATTCGCGTAGATTCAAATAGTTCCATGCAGTGGCTTTCTATTCACTAAGAATCACTATACTTGTATAACAAGCAAAGATTAAGTAGAAACAAATTACTTTTACCTTCACCTGACTTTCTGTGTTGTATGGCCACTTCCAGGAACTAATGGAACTATTGGTCAAAGGCTCGGTGAGCCGTCCTGAGCCGCCATTGTTGTATAAAAAAATGGAACATTAAGGCAAACATCTTCTAGTCGAGTAAGATACTTCAAGCCGTGCATTTCCTGGATCCATGTGATGTCAGGTGAACGCCCCTTTAGGAGACCTTCGGTTAGGAGACCTTTGGAGACTTACAGTTGAGAATGAATGGAGTTCCCTTGGCACTGTAGATAGCGGTATCGCACTTCTCATGCAAGCCGTCACCAAATGCCACAGAAAGACAAAAAGAAGAAGGGGACAATGCCCCCTTAGGAGACCAAGCTTTAGCGCACTCCTTTGCACTGGGTGGGCGGAGTTTGAATGATCTTACTCTACTAGAAGATGTTTGATTAAGGTCAATGGAATTGGCTGAACTCTTGTACTTCCATGGCTCTGTGCAGGTGGTTGAGGCCCTGAGCTCCGCCCAGCTGTCCGTCACGGCCCAGGCCACGCCCACTCCGCTCTGGGCCGTGGTGTGGGGTCCGACCCAGTCCCTGGAGGACGAGACGCAGCAGCACTTCCTGCCCGGCCAGGAAGCCGAGGTGTCCACGGAGGTGGCGGAGGCCTGGTCGCGCCAACACCACCAGGGCCTGCCCACCACCCAGACTGAGCAGCTTCTCCCCTCGCTGGAGGACGCCGTGGGCACTGACGACAGCAGAACGGACCCCGGCGAGGAGATGGAGGAAGGTGGGCAAGGCAAGGCAAAGGGTTCGAAAGGGACTTGACTTGGGGGTGTGTGGTCCTTTTCGGGAGGGGGAAAGGGTTGTTGTTTTCCTCCAAAAAGCACAGAGAACTTCTGCCTGTATTTTGCTGGTATTGACCCATGGATTTGTGCTGCCGACAATGCATGGTCCAGCAGAGCTTTGATTATTCTCAAATTACACAAAGAGCAGTCTTCAATACGATCAATACGGGAGCTTGTGGCTTCTCCACTTTGCCTGAACTCATCCCTCTATCTTTTCCCCCTCTCTTCTCTTTCTTTCCAATCTCTCTCTCCCTCTCCCTCCTACCTACCTGCCCCCCTCTCTCTCTCTCTCTCTCTCTCTCTCTCTCTCTCTCTCTCTCTCTCTCTCTCTCTCTCTCTCTCTCTCTCTCCCTCCTACCTGACTCTCTCTCTGTCTGTCTTCCTCTCTGTCTGTCTTCCTCTCCCCCTCTCCCCCTCTTTCTCTCTCTCTCTCTCTCTCTCTCTCTCTCTCTCTCTCTCTCTCTCTCTCTCTCTCTCTCTCTCTCTCTCTCTCTCTCTCTCTCTCTCTCTCGCTCTCTCTCCAGTGGACCCTCAGTTCTATGTCACGGTGATCATCTCATCGGTGCTGATTCTCGCGGCCGTCATCATAACTGCCAAACTGTGGTAAGCTGAAGGAGCTCTTTCCTACTTTTCACTGTCATTCAATCCACACGTTGCTGAGAGAGAGAGAGACAGAGAGAGAGAGAGAGACAGAGAGAGAGAGACAGAGAGAGAGACAGAGAGAGTGACAGAGAGAGAGACAGAGAGAGAGACAGAGAGAAAAAGGAGCAAGGAACACAGGAAGAAAAAAAACAGTAGAGGAGAAGTGCAAGTGGAGAGCTGTTGATGAGATGACTGTGTATGTACTGTATGTGAGCGTGTGACTCACACAATGTGTTAAGTAGACGGAGGAAGTCTTCTCATAGGATGCCAGCCAGCCAGGGCAGAGCAAGTCTCTCCTCCGCACCCAGCTCTCGTCTCCAGGGCCATTACTGGCAGCTTTTACCAGCCTCCGCTCGCTGCACAGCTTGGGGCAGGGGGAAGATGAGTACTGCGGTTGGGCCACTTCAGGCGCAATTTTCTTTCTTAAATCAGTCTGAGTAAGAAAAAAAAGTACAGAAGATCTGAAGATCTCCCCCACT
>NC_085861.1:18919334-18939334 GCF_034702125.1 Engraulis encrasicolus | reverse complement strand
ATGTCATCCAAGTCACAATTGCTGTGAATCTATGAACCGCTGTATACCTAAAGCTCAATAAAGAGCAATCACTCTTTGTGATGGAGCAGTGTTGTTGTTGCTGGCTTCCTTTTCTGTCATCGTCGTGTCACACAGACTTTAAACACACAAAAGAGAAATCAGAGCACACACAAAGTGATTGAACATGACTCACAGGCAGCTTTTACACTCGCACACAAAGTTAGAAGGGGAAAAAAAACCTGCGAGCTCTCAACAAACACATAGCTCAAAAAAATATGGCACATTCATTTCGCATGCCACACACACACACAAATTTGATCCTTCACACAGGCGTGCACACACACACACATACACACACACACACACAGGTGTACAGCTGCAGAAGTTCACAGTTCCCATCTGCTCTGAACTGAGCGACTGTGAAGCTGTGAGACTCATTCGCACAGACTGAAATTAACACGGCTATTTATAGAGTGAGGGATACTGAAGTGGAGGCAGAGGATGAGAGGAGTTAAAAAAGAGTGGGTGGGTGGGTGGAGGTGGAGTGGGGAGAGAGAGAGAAAGAGAGACAGAGAGAGAGAATGGCACTAAAGACTTAAGTTCCAATACCTCTCTCTCTCTTTTTAAAAGTAGATCATTCCTTCTCTCATCTTTGCCCCATAGTCCGTCCCTCAATCCTCCTCTATCCCCCCTTTTCCATTTGGGAGAGGGTACCATGGGAGCTGATGGCCACCAATCACATCCCGCAGGACGGAAAGAGACAATTTGCCGACTAAGGGTGGTGGAGGGTAGTAGAGGAAGGCATAAAAATGGGACACGAGGGAAAAAAAACAGCAAAGTTAAAAAAAAAAAAAAAAAGTAATAAAAAAAATAGAAAGCGCTGTGGGCAAAATATTAAGATGAAATGCACGTACGGTGTTGTGCATGCATAAGTGAGCGTGTCTCTTTCTTGAAAGTGGATGTCTGTGTTCGTGCATGCGACCGTGTGTGTGTTTGTGTGTCAGAACCAAGCACACAGATGTGTGTGGAAAATTCATATCAAAGCAGAAGCGAGAGCTAGATCTATCTGCGACTAGTGTGATAAATGTAAGAAACAGCATTTCACGTATTAGACTACATCATTGAGCATTTCTAAGAGAGAAAGTGTAGGCAAATGTGTCTCTAGTGTGGTGTATAATGCAACCAGTGATGTACAGCCAGCGTGTGCGTGTATGTGTGTGTGAGAGAGACAAAAATGTGTGTATCCAGCGCAGTTATGGAGCAGACTGAGAGGTTTGTTCCAGTGTCTTAACTCCGCTCAGGGGGGTTTAGGGAGTAGTGGTGATGGGGGGTACACTAATTAATGCCTTGACCTCCAAACGGATGACCCCCTTTGGTGCGCTAACATTTCCGCATGCAACCCGTGGTGCAGCATTTTTAAACACAGTTGAATAAAGAGAGAGGAAGCCAAAGAGAGAGGGCTCACAGGCGCGAAAGAGTGGTGCAAGGGGCAATTTTATTCAGTTAACACTTCACATCCTGATGACACAGATCAGACCGTGCTCAACACAATCACCCACCCACCCACTTCCCAAAAAAAGGACAAAAGAAAACAAAAGCAAAAAGTGAGAAGGAATTACAATAAAGAACACCCACGCTTTACATACACACACCCAAATATACACAAACGCGCACGCGCACACATACAGTACACACACACACACACACAAACACACAGTGTGTCTAATCCACCAGGCTTTCCATATGTGATTGTAGACTCCATAGCAATTCAACTGGGAGTTCTCTTTTAAGAGTCCGGATTATGTGTAGCAGTCAGTGTATTTAGTCCGTCAGTGGTATGTAGTCGTCAGCCAGCCAGCCTTGCGATGTGTGCGTGACTGCCTGGTGTCTGCTGTATGTCTATCTGCTATCTTGTCTTGACTGTCTGTCTATCTGTTCTGTTGCGTTCTTCTTTCCCCCGTCTGTGAGACTGGAGAAGTCTTGGCGGCCTGGACGACCTCAGTTGGACTTTGACCAGATCTTCCCACTTCCACGGAGCCTGTCAAAAACACAAGGGAGCTTACTCAAATCATAAATAAACAAAACGCACTTGCCACACAACACAATGCACAATTGCTTCATCCATATTCATGCCTATTCATTTGATTGCATTTACATAATTTAACAATCCGGGTCACTTCAGACTTCCATATTTCACTGCAGGGCAACGTGCATTGGACATCCTCTTTCACTGACAAGAGGACATAAAGGGCTTGACCATTGGCAATTTAAAACACACACACGACAACACACCAAGGCCAGGAAATCAGAAGACTAGACACCAAAAAAAAAGATTCCAACAGGAGCAACCTGTATTAAGATATAGCCTGCATTCTTGTTTTAATTCAGAGAGAGAGGGAGAGACATCCTTAATATTATTCTAAAATAATGGTCCTGTGGGATTAAGTGCTGCTGGTATCAGTGAGTTCATTTGAATAAACTGACCATTCTCTCTGTGCCATGCATATATGATACTAAATAGGCAAAGACCTGCTCCAATCCTCAACAGGCTTAGTCCATTACTCTGGCCCTCTGATAGGGCAAACCCACCACACTACACTACACTCCACTCCATCCACACTTTTGTCTAGCTTCTTTTATATTGTAACGTGGCTGAGCACAACATTAACTGAAATTAAACCAATCGTTAGCCATCGGCGCACTGGTCTCTCTGAGACAACATGATGAGTACATTGCTTCCATCCATCAAGTGTGAATTTTTTTTTCCATCTCCCTGCCTGTCAATTTCCAAACAATAGGCGCTTGGTTTAATTTTAAGTGGGACAATCGGAAGCTGGGAAACCCCCCGGTGGGCTGACACCGACACGACACAATAATATTAAAGTGGAACAGAAGGTTTGGCGAAAAGAGAGAGATAGAAAGGAAGAGAAGAGGGGAAAAAAACAGAATTACACAGAGCTAATTAAGTTATAACAGCGAAGGCGTGCAAACGCTACTCCCACTTTCTTTTCCCGGCTAAGCCCTTCAAATCCCTGGTCCTGGCCGCTAGATTGCTCCAGAGTCAGACAGATTTACTCTGGAAAGCCTCTACAGGCAAAAAGGAGCAGTGTGTGTGTGTGTGTGTGTGTGCGTGTGCGTGTGCGCGGCGCACGCACGCACGCGCATGAGAGGGTACTACTGCCTGGTAATAAAATAAATAAGTAAAATTAAAAATCAAAAATGCATGAGGAGAAGGAAATAGGAGGTTAAAAACCGGGCAGGGTCGGTGAGAGAGAGAGCTCTCCGGGAGGAGGAGAGTGCAGGGAATCTGAAGATTATTTCTAACATACGTCTCTACTAGACTAGAGGGGGACATGATGAAATACAAATAAATACTAAAACTCAGCAACATCAGTGCCAAATGGGGGTAAACAACAAAGGCCAAGAGCAGGAGAAGATCGCCAGGCTCTGTAACTCTTAACAGACTAAAAGGGACATGTTCCTCGGACAACTTCAATAACGACGGCGAGCAATAAAAGCCATTAAGCACTGCTCATCTTCCTGTTGAAAGGCAGCAGAGGAGCAGACGGGCACACAGGGAAAGGCCACGCTACCTACGATGAGAGAGAGAGAGCGAGAGAGAGAGACGCTGCTAATGGATAACGGGAACGGATCTCCCCCCATCCAGCTTCGGCACAACGGCCATTTGTGGTGACATTAGCTGGATGACATTAGCCGGTGCGCGCTGTGAAGGGAACGTCACATTCTAGTCCGGTACTTCCCAAGCTTTTTCTGTTGGGGACCTCCCTTTTGCTACCCAAAGAAGTTTTCACAACACCTCATATTACAAAAGGAAATGTTTTTGTCCCTTAACATTACCAAATTAAAATTAAAATTGAACTGAAAGGAAAAGTTAATACATTTTTAACCACACAAGTGAATACTGTTTCGACACAATTCATGGGATGGTTATAGTATACGTCTATAAAATTTCATTTCACTTTCCTTAATTTCCTTCGGGTTTACAAATAAGCACTCTACTCTACATCATATATTTCAAGGTTTTATGTAAACAACAGTCCCCTTCTCTCTCCGCGACCCCCAGTTTGGGAATCAGAGCTGCAGTAATCAGTGGCACTATCGGAGAGTGTGGCCAAGCTAACCATAAGGCAGAGTTGAGGCGGTGCTGAGTGAGTGAGTCACTGGGAGCAGGGAGCATGGAGGAGGGTGGAGGAAGAGTGTGGCGCCGGGCCCCACCGCATAGCATACAGTACAGCACAGCTCGTGACAGCTGACGTTAATTAGCTAATTAAAGCGCTGCTGTCGCTGAGGTAGCGGAGCGCGGGCAGATGTGTGCGTGTGTGTGTATGTTCATGTGTAGAAGTTGTGTGTCCGTGTGTGTGTGTGTGTGTGTGTGCGTGTGTGCGTGTGTGCGTGTGTGTGTGTGTGTGGGTACAAGTGTGTGTCCAAGTGTATGTGCTTTCTAGCCACTGCCCAAGCTTATTCGTATGCAGCTCTGCTCTCCCTCTCCCTCTCTCAGCTGTCAGCGCAAGACAATGTCACATTTAGGCGAGTATTTGGTCACACTGGGTGCCGCCGTGCTGTGCCATGTCATCACCTCTATTTACCACAGCAGCCAGCCACACAACAAGCAGCTTTCAGCTAATGCAGAAAAAAACCCACTCACAAGACCCAGCTCAGAGGAAGCAAAGAAGGAGTAAGGAGGACTCACGTAAAGGAACCGAAGAAGATCATCCTCCTTACCCTTTGACTTTGGAACTCTTCTTGCCGGGTTGCCGTGGTTCCTGAGAGGAGGCGGGGTCTCGCGGCTCGGCCGGCTGGTCCGCATCCTGATTGGACGCCGCTCCGGCCGGGGCGGGCCCGGAGGACGGAGAGGCGGAACTGGCTTTCAGGGTCTTCTGTAAATTAGACACCTGCGAACAGCAGAGCAGAGACACAAGGGACAGTTCACATCACATGACGCCCCTCCACACGCGCACGCTACACATTTACATATTATGCAAATGCCTCATAATAAGTGACAAAAATGCAGTTCACACTCAGAGGGAGGCAAAGTGACAGTTACAGGGATAATATCTTTGCTTCGAGCTTTGAGTATTACCCCTTTCCTAGCAATTACAGTGTTCTCAGACGAAAAGGTTAAAAGCGGCCAAATACAGAATGCAATGGGCTAGCTCAGGATCGCTCTGTCCAGATCCAAACATACAGACTTGGCATGAGCTTTTAATGTTTTGATTTTCATTTTACATCGCATTATTCTTTTCCAAGTTCTGGCTGCAAATTGAAAATGCTCCAGATCCGTTTTACTTACTAGAACAGAGCCCTTGGTGTCCATTCTGGGGACAAAAAGGACACCCCTACCAGGGCTTGCCATTACCTTTTTGTTCACTTTTTGCTCACCGGCCACAGTGGCTAATGGTTTTCCAGAGTCACTAGCCACTCAGCCTTTCTACTACACATATTTTCTTTACCATGATGCATAAGCTCAGAAAACGAAATGATTCCACAAGACAATCAGTGCTATGATCATGTGTTAAATGAATAATCTCATAATCTACAGGATATGAGACAAATAAAATCTAAATATCTAAAACTAAATATGACAAAAAGGTGGCCAAAACAGGATATATGCTACTGAGATAAGTCATACCCACAAATAAGCTACCTGCCACAGTGGCTAATGAGACTGAAATCGTTACTAGCCACGGCCGAGTTTTACCCATTTCTGGCCCGATGGCAGGTGTCAATGTCAAGCCCCGGGCCCGTACACAAGTAAAGGGTACACACATTTACATATTATTATGCTAATGTACCACAACAAGTGACAAAAATGAAAAGCGCAGCTTGGCACTCACCTCTGTCTCTACCTGAACTTTGACCTTGAGCTGGCTTTCTCTGTACTGATTGGCTCTGGAAATCTGTTCCTCGATGCCACACAACACAGCCTCACAACCAGCACACCTGAGAGGGAGAGGAAGAGAGAGAGGGAGCGGGAGAGATGGAGAGAGAGAGATGGAGGAAAGAGGGAGCGCAGATAAAGAGGATGCAGAAAATGAGGACATGGAAAACGGAGCGAGAGAAAAGTGGCCTCCAATTCCCCATGGTCGCGTTTCATACGAAACATTTTAAATGCGGGGGAGGGCAATCAAAGCAGGAGGAAAGTGCAGCAGGAAAATCTCTCTAGTGAGTTTCGATTCATCTGCCATGTCAGTGATTTGCTGTGATTGACTAGCTACCAGCACACGCATTAACAAGACACACAGACACACACACACACACACACCCAAGCCATTTCTGCACAATCTCATTCCAAAACAGTTTATGCAACTTCGGGTTTTCACCTCAGCAATTCATATAAAGAAAACAGCAGCACAATTAGAGTCTGTGGCTCAGACGAATTAAGACACCCACAGCCCCCGAGCAAACCCAGGAAAGCACTATTAATGAAAGTGTTTGGAAAGGCTGTAGCTTTCTTAAGTGCTCCCTCTAATGCACCACTAATATCTCCAGAAATGGATAGAGAGACAGAGAGAGAGAGAAAATGGGAGAGAGAGAGAGAGAAAGAGAAAGAGAGAGATAGAGATAGAGATAGAGAGATAGATAGATAGAGAGAGAATGAGAATGAGAGAGAGGGAAAGAGGGGAAGACAGGAGGAAGGAAATGGAGGAAGGATAGCAAGGCAACAAATGGTGTTCGTAAATGTTTGCTGCTCATAGCCGCTAGCGTATAAAACCTGAGGAAGTAGTCACGCAGACTGAATCACCCCTGTGCTCACCCAGCTCCACAGAGTTTGTCCAAGCTGAAATCTCCTGTGTTGAGAACTGGGCGATGTGCTGTAGTGTAGTGAGTACATCTCCATCACACCGTGTGCAGTGTGATAACACATCCTCCTCCTGGTAACTGGCTATGGAGCTAAATTGCTTTGGAGCCGAACAAAGGAGCTAAGGGGTCTCTAAGGTCTGAGAGAGAGAGACAGACAGAGAGAGAGATAGAAACAGACAGAGAGAGAGGTAGAGAGAGAGAGATAGAGAGAGAGAGACGGACAGACAAACAGAGAGAGATAGAGAGAGAGAGAGGGGGAGAGAGTGAGAGAAAGAGACAGACGGACAGACAGACAGAGAGAGAGACGGACAGACAAACAGAGAGAGATAGAGAGAGAGAGACGGACAGACAAACAGAGAGAGAGAGAGAGAGAGAGAGAGAGAGAGAGAGACTCCCTTCCCTCAATTTTATTTCCCCAGGGTCTGCTAGAGGAGCGCACTGCACTCGCTTGGGGGAGGCCTGGATGGAGTACACTACACTACACGCACTACAGCTGATGATCCTGCGTGCGTGAGACACGGTAGTCCAACACGCAGATAAGAATTAAAACCCAACCGTACTATTCTGCTGACTGATTTTATGACACGTTGCCATGGCAGCACAAAAGAGTACTAAAAATAAAAAAAAAAGAAGCAAAACATTCTTGGTGAAGTATGTGGATTACTTATTTCTCCCTCAAGTGTATGAAGGTGGCAACACAATCTAACTCAAGACACTGAGTGGGCAAAAGGCGGACAAAAAAAACTGATTTGACTATGTGAAACGTCTGTGCGACGCACACATATGCACTCAACATCAAAACAGATAAACATACACCACAGCAGCCGGTGGTTTCAACAGTGGGTTTTATCGAGCGACTCAGACTTTAATGGTAACCAACAGGTGGTGGCGGCATAATTCTTCACCGCCGGTGTGCTGGGTTGCATTGAAAACAGTGGAATTGAACTTTGTCAGAGAGCCTACACGAGGAGAGCTGGGCTTCAGGCGCATAAAAACACTCCAACACACTGTGAGTCACCGACCACTCCAGCAGTGTGTCCATGATGTTGGGCTGCTCGCACGTGCATACGGGCCAGCCCGAGCACACACGCACACACACGAGCACACGCACAAGCACACACATACCCTGGCAGAAACAGATAGACACTGACCGCTCCTGCAGAGTGTTTGATGATGTTGGCCAGTTCCTTAGGGCCCAGGTCAACACCCCCACAAACACACACTGATGCACACACTCATACAGACACTGCCAGACACTGACCACTCCTGCAGAGCGTTGATGTTGTTGGGCAGTTCATTAGGGCCCAGGTCCTACGCCCCCCTCCCCCACACACTCACACATTCACACACACACACACACACACACAGATAGGCACTGACCACTCCTGCAGCGTGTTGATGATGTTGGGCAGTTCGTTGGGCCCCAGGTCTCTGCCCACGCTGCAGTCCACCTCCACCTGTTGGTTGCGCTGGTCCAGCTTGCCCTGGATGATGTCGCAGTAGATGGCCTCAATCAGCAGGTCCTCCAGCTCACGCACGTTCTTCAGCTCCAGCTCCTGCAGCAGCAGAGAGTACGGCAGACACTGCACAACACACACACACGCACGCGCACACACACACACACACACACACACACACATTAGTACTTACACCTTTTATTTCAATCTTCACAGGAGGGGATTAGAGATCTAAACATTGCAGTAAACACTACAGATTGGCAAGTGTGATTACACTAAAGTTATGAGATGCACGCGCACATAAGGTTTAGAAGATTGAGAAAATGAAAGATTGTTGAAACAAATTTGTTTTGCAAAGTTGAAACAAAAAAGTAGCCAAGTTGGTTGTTTTGCCTTTTCCAGCCATTATGTTAAAAATAAGGGAAGATCAGAGGAGCACACAAAGAACACAAAATACATTGTAATTATCACGTAGAGAAGAGAGATATCCTCCGCGCTCCTGCACTTCACAATCTGGTGCGTCACGGGAAAGGACTGGTAGATGCAGGGAAAGAAAGGAGTCACCGGAGCATCTTCAAATGTGGAAGTTTACTTGTTAAGTGGCACTTGCCCAATAAAACAAGTAAACTTCCACATCTAAAGATGCTCCGGTGACTCGTTTCTTTCCCTGCATTGTAATTATGCTACAATATGAGAGAAAAACTCTATGGCATGATGTGTATGCGTGTGTGTACTCTACTTAACCCTGTGCTAAAGTACTTAAAAAATAAAAAATAAAAATCCCTACTCAGCATCTGCATTTGTTGTTCTGTATATTTCCTGTGCACTTTGCATTTGCTGGTGATGTTAGCTATGACTTAAGTCCTGGATTGTAAGTCGCTCTGGTTATAAAGTGTCTGCCAAATGCAATGCAATATAATCAGAGCTCTAAATTAACACCAGCCAATTGGCCAAATGCTGGTGACATTTCAGTCTGGCTGGTAGAAAAGACCAACTTACTAGCCACTTTGACCCATTAGTGAGTGTATGTTTGGCTTGTAAAAGTAGCATCTACTAGCCATTTTGGCTGGTGATGACAAAAGTTAATTCAGAGCCCTGAATATAATGTAATGTAATGGAAAAAACCCTTGACTCCAACACAGCACTGAACTGACCTTCAGATTGGAGGCCAGACTGATGATTGACAGGTGTCTCAGCTTGTTCCTCTGGGCAGGGGTCAGCTCAGGGAGCGAGGCTGCTTTCTCTGTGAGAAAGAAAGAGAGAAAGAAAGAAAGAAAAATAATAATAACAAGATGAAGACAGAAAAGAACAAATAAAAAATGAAAGAAAAAAAGTGAAACCGGAAAGTAAGACACAGTAGTGCCACAGCCATTTACATTCTAATTCCCCAAAGGATGAGTCACAGTGGGAGGCGATTTTTTGGCAAGCACATAACACACATTTTATAACAAGAGCACAGGAGGGGGGAAACACACTCCGACACATGCAGTGTGCGAGAGAGAGAGAGAGAGAGAGAGAGAGACAGACAGAGAGACAGAGAGGGGGAGGCGGCCAGAGTAAAGCCATTTATTTCCCGTCTGTGCCTGGCGCACTATCCTCCAGGAGCAAGCCCCTCCTAACACAGACCAGCAATCACACGATGAAATAAAAAATAAATAAATAAATCAATAAAATAAAATACTCTGAGGCGCTGGTCTTATAGTGACAACACACACACTGGCCCTGATGAGTCACTGCCTTAAAAGCCAGCCAGTGGGGCAGGCTGCTGTTGCTGCTGATGTTACGGCTGCTGCTGCTGCTGCTGCTGCTGCTGCTGTACACCCCTTGTGGGCAATACAATTTACGCACAGCTCCAGTCCTATAAAACAGCCTGCCAGGCAGCAGGACAGAACATCATCGGAGATCAGTGTGTCCCCCTTACAGGCAGTGGAGATAGAGAAGGATGACGGGGGGAGAGAGAGAGAGAGAGAGAGAGAGAGAGAGAGAGAGAGAGAGAGAGAGAGAGAGAGAGAGTGTGTGTGAGAGAGAGAGAGAGAGAGAGAGTGTGTGAGAGAGAGAGAGAGAGAGAGAGAGAGAGAGAGAGAGAGAGAGAGAGAGAGAGAGAAGAGAAGAGAAGAGAAAGAGAGTGTGAGAGCGGGAGAGTGTGTGTGTGTGTGTGTGTGTGTGTGTGTGTGTGTGTGTGTGTGTGTGTGTGTGTGTGTGTGTGTTCGCGCGCGCGCAAGAGAGAGAGTGAGATAAAACAGGAGTGAAGTGACAAATAGAAAGAGGGTAAAAAAATTGTAGAGAGAGACAAGAGAGAAAGAAAGGGAGAGAGAAAGAAAGAGAGATCAACACGGAACGCGAAGAGAGGAAGAGGGGGGGGGGGGACACACGACTAATACAGAAACAGCTTTTGGGCATGATGTTTATGCAACTTGTGTGTTGTCATGGTTACCTTTGTAGTCGGAGTAGGTTCCATAGGCAAAGAGATTGAGCAGCTGATACACTGGAGCATGGGGACTTGCCTCCAGCTTGGAGCGAGACAGAGAGAGCATGAGAACCAGAGATGGAGAGGAGAGCCAGAGATTCGGATAGAGAGATGGCACAGGGGACGGTGGAAAGGAAGGAGTGGGGGGAGAAGGAGCAGAAAGACAGAGGGTACCAATTAGAAACAAGCTCAAACTTACTCGGGGGCAACAAAAACAATTGTTTTCCCCACAGCTTATGTAACAAAACCACAGGATTCTCAGAGCAACAGAGCACACATGAGCTGTGTGCACCATAAACAAGTTGCCATCCCCCCCAAGATGCCATAAATGTCTTAGGTAGCTGAAAGGACATCCATTATGTGGTTTCCAGTTAATTCTTATTACCACTGCATCCTTCCTTCATTCTGTGTGGCTGGCTATCTCTGCATACTGTGTTCACAATGCCTGGAGATACTGAGCTGTATTCATCTCATCTACACATAGAATACATATTACACAACGATGAACACCTGGCCTGCATGAAACAGAATCCTTAAGGCATATTTGTTTGTCCGATTTCAAAATTGACTGGATGCATGGTGTCAGTCTACATTTTCTTTACCTAAAATGTCTTCAGTCTGTTATTTACTTGCAACTAAGCATATTGTTAATTAATACTTACTTCTCGAACATTGGGCAGTTCCAGGATGTCTGAGAAGACGTAAAGTCCTGGCGTCTCCAGAAGGGAGCTGATGGCCTGAGCCAGAGCCGGACCTGACAGAGACAGGAGCTGCTCCACCTCCATCTGTCACCATTGATAAGTAGAGAACACACCGGGAAAAATGAATGGTCAGCATGACAGAGGGGGAAAAAAGTTAACGGCTAGGTAGTACGGTATTGACAGCGTTCCGAAACGTTAATTGTAAAGGCTTGTATTTATAACACGCAACACTGTAAAAAGCTGACACTGCAGATACGCCAGCGCATCCATTTATCGGGTTCTTTCCAAATTGGGTCCACATTGAAAGTCTGCAGCATTCATTACATAGCTCAATGACCAACGGGCCTCGGTAATAGCTAACAGTCTTGTTTGAATTACCGTCCACCGAGGACAGAGAGCCGAGGCAGAGGTGGCTGTCAGAATGTATTAAATGGATCCACATTTGATCAATGATAATTATGGCTGAACACCATCAACCTCTAACTAACTGTAGATACAATCCCCGATGTGAACAAGTTTGCATAATACCTTCATTAAGTTTGATTAGAAATGAACACACCATTTGATACAAAACAACGACTACAATAACTAAATGTAGGCTTTATTTCTGTCTTTATTTAGATTCATCTCATCTGGTAGCATTAGCCTGCACAGTAACCTACAGTTAGCCGTCCGTTAGCTGGCTAGTATTTAGCATACTAAATCGCTCGAAGTATTGCAATCTAGCTTGTCCGATTCATAATTTAGTGGTCAGAGGTGACGGATTATACATGGTTTCTCATCTCTGCACCTGACAATTCTAAAATGTACACATATAAATGAATAACAGACCTTTGAATGCTACGTGAAAGACACGCTCTTAGCAGAAGCTAGCCAAGCAAATCTTCTGAGCACCGTGCTATTTATGTGTCTGGAAACCCAACTGTAGAGATTTTTTTGTCGTAACAAGTTACCCAAAATCTCAAGCAAATTATTATACACTTCATAAGCAGGTAGTGGGACAAAATAACAGAGTGGCAACTTCGTCAAGACAGCTAACCACGTAAGCTAGCTAGGCTAAGAGCTTTCCATGACAGTCCAACCGGCTTTGCTTGGCAGCATTGTCATTCAGCTAAAACAGTAGCACAGTGCTTCACATAAACACTAGGCCTTGTCGTCTTTACAGGCTATTAACAACCTACATCTCCAAAGCATTGCATCTAGAAAGCTGCATCGTAACACTATACCCATATAAACACCAACAGCAATGCTGACGGGTATATAAGACACACATTATTTACCTTGTTAAACTTTAAGGAGTCCGTCTTCCCGTGAGTTACTTACTTCCGTCAGTGATGGGTCGACAACAACAAATGAATGATAAATTCTATTGGTGGAACAGACCCGAAAGGAGGGGCTAACATTCGACACATTAATTGTTACAGTAGCACTCGTGAGAATTTGCTTTTGAAACAGCGGCCACCAGTGGTTTTCATGTTCGTACCAGACTGTCAACTGTAGGCTAGAATCTAGCCGCTAGATCAATGCCCTGCATAGAAGTCTGCATGCACCTGAGGTCAAATTATCCTTTTGCTTTTACTGACACACACACACACACACACACACACACACACACACACACACGCACACACACACACACACACGCATACACACACGGGCGCGCACACGCACGCACGCACGCACGCACGCACACACACACACACACACACATACACACACACACACACACACACACAGACAAACACACACACACACACACACACACACACACACACACACACACACACACACATATAGGCCCAATGTATGCCTGTAATAGGCTAACATGCATCAGGTTGATGTGATAAATAACAAAAACTTAAACTGTTCTCTGAAGCCAATTTGAATTTGATATCAAAAGCATGCTCTTATTCGCTCTCTAAAACACCTTTAAAATGCAGACTGAACGTTGACAGGGGTTAATCCAAAACTGTGGTGTTTTGGAGGAGGTTAAATAAATTACTCCATTGACAACCAGACGAACCCCCACCCCCAACAGTCCTTCATCTCCTTAAAAAACAGCTTTTCTGTCAACAGTAGGCCTACCAGTTTTTATTTATGGGGCACAGAAACAGCTGAACGCTCCGAAGACATAAAAACACACAGGACATGAATACGAAAAAAGACAAAACATTTGAAGCAAAGTCATGGACAGACAGACTGAACTGAAATCCTCTTTTTTTCCCTGACAACTCCAACATGACAAGCTCAAGTCAGGCCTGTGTGTGTACTGTCCCATGAATACACCTCCCTTCAAATTGCTGTACACCAATCTCCCTCTCTCCCTGCTGTCACCACCAGCAGGCTTGCAATTTCAATCACTTCTGTCCTTGGCAGGTGTCCAGTGCTGCTCTTACTATCTCAGCGAGGTGAAATTCGTTTCACATCAATCCTCGCTCTGGTTTGTCGGCCGCCTGAACTCTGCAAAGTGTCTGTCACCACTGCTGCTAAGACACTCAGCATCAGCTGCGGCTTCTCTCTGCCATCGGTCTCTCCATGAAAAGGACCCAGAGGATTTTACATCCTCCATGAACTACTGTAATGGGATTGTAACACTATGCTATTTGTGAAATGTGGGTCAATACAGTCTGTGGAAAGCATTATTGGAAAAGGATGGCTACATGGAAAAGGGTAGGCCTACCTGCTTGACCAAAAGTAGACCTATAAATTCAAACACTGGACGTGTGGCCCGCACATCAAAGCAACAGAATCACATGATTTCACAAACATGCTGTTTCTGTAAAGACTGCCACATCAGACTATAAATATCATATATCACATCATTCTCCCCACAGTTGTTGCCATAGAGACTTTGTAATTAATGTTTGTTGTGTGTGAAATCACAGCACTTAGTTTACGTACGTAGGTGCGTGGCTCATAATAGCGCCGAGTCGTGAGGATCTGAATTCCAGCTGTATCCTGTCAGCTCAGACATCACAGAGAAATTGTTTTTGTTTGGCCCAGAGGCAAAACACACCGTTTTATCATTTTTGGACTAAATAAAGAATTCTGACAACTGGCAACGCATCCACACAGACTGAAGTCTACCTGAAAGAGCAAACATCAACTGCCTGAAAACAACATCAGCTTTTAGAGTGCAATCAGTTACATTGTCTATTGAATTCATCTTTTGACCCTCAATGAGCGCTGGCTAAAGACAAACGCAGACATTTGGGTAACACTTTATTTTAATGGTTCACCATTATACAGTGGATCTACCACATTAGGTACAGTGTAATAACCAGTGTAACAATATTTTATACCATGTAATACAAGTGTAACACCATGTACCAATTTTGTACTTACATCTAGGGTTAGGGTTGGTTTGGGTTATGGTTGGTAGGCCTATGGTACTACACTGATATTACATGGTTTTAAATATTGTTACACTGGTTATTACACTGTACCTAATGTAGATCCACTGTAGTGAACCATTAAAATAAAGTGTACCGACATTTGTGGCAGTAAAATGTCCAATGTTAATTCAACACTTTTAGAAATACACTCTTTCTCTCTTAAATCAGTTTTTTTTAAACTACACTGCAAAGATAATCAGTTATTTTCCAGTGTTAATGGAACACCTAGTCACATTTTCCACTCCTCTTGGAAGTATGTTGAAAGCGTCCTGTGAATGCTTGAGACGCATACATGCACTCTAGGCTACAGTGGTGAAGTGATTGTTATTATTTTCATTGGGTTTTATTGATTTTCTCCCCTGTTCTCCCCCCTGTCTTCACAGGCTAATAAGCATGCTCAAATGCTCAATGCTCAGCACTCGTCTAGCTTGACTGTCTGTGCTGAATCACATTATACAATTAAGTAGCCTGCGATAAAACATGGCTGATATTCTAATGTGCCTGATGGCACTCCTCGTATTTCTGCACTCATCTGTAATGCAATCAGTAACACGGTGCATGCTGTCACTCCCAGTCACCTACAATAACCTACCACCCCCATATAAAAAATGGAACATGAGCACATCAGCTGAATACAGATTTGAAACATAAATGCAACATGTATGCCTAGCAGCAGAGACAGACACACATAAGACCACCCACGCTTGTCTGGCTGAATGTCTGAACATGTCTACACTACGGACATACACACACACGTACCCACATACACATGTGCACACACGTACGCACACACACACGCATACACACACACATGCACACAAACACGCACGCACGCACGCACGCACGCACGCACACACACATACAATCTAGACTGCTGGTTGGTAGACTCTGCCTGTAGGCACCAATGGAAGAATTAATTTTTTAGTAGTAGAGGAAAAAGGTTGCATGGGACTGAAGAGACAAGACCTGACAAAAATTAACATCTTTACTGTTTAACACCTTTGCTCTGTTGTTATAAAAAAAGCATTCCTTGAGGAAATCACAATTTAATATAAAAAGAGAGAGGTGGTGTGAGGGAAATCTAAGTTCATCATCAATTGTGAATAGCCAGGTACCATTTCTTTTAAAAATGCATACGATGCATAATTCAGCTGCATTAATGAAGTCCGTCATGAACAGGGCTGGCCTAGGGGAGAAATAGGGCCCGGGCACTCATAAGGGCCATCATAATTAGCGGTGCAGAACTGACTCACCGGTTTTTACATATTTTTTCTTTTTACATTTCTGAAAATAGAGGCCCAAAAGGGTGCAGGGCCCACCAGGAAAAGCCCGCTATGCCAGATGGCCAGTCCAGCCCTGGTCATGAATGATACATATTTGAACATCACTTGTATGCATGTTGAACCACACCACTGCATTTTATAGAGAAACTCATTGAAATTAAACTTTTCTGCTGCCTCATGGAGCGCCATCATCCTGCATGACCCATCCATAAAAGAAGGAGTGTACCTGTACAATATCCAAGTTCAGAGCAGAAACATTTTGAAAATATGAAGTCTCTTTCATGTGTGAGTGAGCGTGTGTGTGTGTGTGTGTGTGTGTGTGTGTGTGTGTGTGTGTGTGTGTGTGTGTGTGTGTGTGTGTGTGTGTGTGTGTGTGTGTGTGTGTGTGTGTGTGTGTGTGTGCGCGCGCGTGCGTGTGCGTGCGTGTGTGATGTCTGTGTGGGCGGATCTGTTGGTGCCTAAGGGAAGCAGTGTGTGTGTACACTGCAACACTACACTACACTCACACATGCACACACAACCACACACACACGCACGCAGACACACACACACACATACACACACACACGAACACACACACACACACACACACGCAGACACATACACACACACACACACACACACACACACACACACACACACACACACACACACACACACACACACACACACACACACACACACACACACACACAAACACACTTGATTGAAGTGTTGACCCATTAAATTCAGAGGTTAAAGAGACCGTTGGAGAGGAGACTCCTGCTGAACACTCACTCTCTGCCGGTAGCACTGGATCCAAGGTGCCTAAACCATCGAATGGAATTTAATGCTTTTTTTAAGGATGCTGAATGGTATGCGTACTCTGGGTCTGTGTCACACTGTCTACCAGCTGGTTTATCAGCATGTAACTACGTACGTGCCATCTTATCTATAAAGGCCAGACACAGCAGAATCTGCTGCTGTTAAGATGGATGATAAAAAGCACTTTATCAGTTACATTAAAATGGTTTTGATTGTGTAATAGCTACACTCTGATAGGACAGAAATACTATGGTGATGGCTAAAAAAAATAGAATCACTTTCTCATGCATACATATGAGTCTTCACCAGATTGAAATCAGTCACAGGAATCTAATTATCTCTCTCCAAGAGAGAATTTTCAGCATTTTATTATTAGACGTATAAAAAAAGGGAAAGCCAGCATCAGAATCACAGTATCATTTTTTTTCTGTCAGGAGGACGGAGACAGGAGCGCTTGTCATTCAGTCAGCTTCAATCAATGTCAAAGGCGTCCATTTGACAGATGCGCTTATAAATGTGGTCGCAAGGCACGTCAAACCAGGACTTGGAGCGGGAGTCCAGGACTGCACAGTCCTCTCCATGGATTCCTCCAGACTGGTGGTTGTTTGGCTCATTGTCCCACTCGTTCCAGTACCTGTGGGGAAAAAAGAAATCAGATCACAGATTTTCAGTGCAACAAGAAATGAAGATACAAACAATGCTGTGAAGACTGAGCCTGAGCCTGGCCCATCAGTCATGCAGTAACTTCAACCGTGGAAAGCTCCTTGAAATTATGAAGTTAATGCAAATGGGATGGTTTTAGTCAAACACCTGCACAAATGACGCCATAAGGTCTGCGTGATGTGTCTTTTTGACGCAATCATTGACTTAATTTACACACCACGTTCTTTTGCTGAGATGATAATACAGAGGTGTTTATTCAGTTTTACAGTTATTCCACTGTACAGGGGTGGAACTTAAGTTTATTTTCCCACCAGTCACTGTGGCAGGTAGATTTTAAAATCTACCAGTCACTTGGCATTTTTACCAGTCAACTCGTATTCACAGCTCGAATTGAGGTGAAAGTTTTCACCTGTCAAAGTGACTGGTGGGTTGACAAATTTACAGTCACCGCTGAAATTTCCCAGTATTTGACAGGTGGACGGGTGTTAAGTTCCATCCCTGCCACTGTACCCAATGAGGTACCGAATTGATACACTGCAAGACTACTTCAGTTATACTGAAATAATATTCAGGTATTATTCTGTACTGTACATACGTGTCATTGACAATCCTGTTGTCGACCCATTTCCATACTCCCTCCGTCTCAGTGTCTGACAGCCCGATCCAGAAGTGGTAGTCAAAACCTCCAAGCTTTTTCGCCTCTACCTCCAGCAAGTCCTGAAGGAAACGGAACAAAAGAGATCAGACAGACAAGAGATTATTAACAGACTCTAAGAGCACAGCTTTCATATACTAAGACATACTGCTGGAGTCATTGTGCCATTGCCGGTCAAAGCTGGACTCCGCGTAATGTGTCTGCTGCACTATGAGTTATACGCCTTGCCTTGCCTTGCCTTGCCTTGCCTTGCCTTGTGTAATGCAATCTTTCCAAGGTACCAGTCTAAGAGCAACTTGACAGACTACTAATAAAATGTTCACGCGCCATTAGTTTGCTGCGAGTGAGAATATTCTGAAATACTGTTAGAGAGGGTCACATTGTTCTTCTCGGGTCATGGCAGCTGCTGGTACCACATTTCTCAAAGGTGCAGTCTGCATTTGCAATGCTGTAGGCCTACGTGTTTTTTTTTTTTTTTATCATCATAAATTGAATTTATTCTCACAACCTTTTTGCTCTCTCTGTGTTCCCACTGACAGAGAAATCATGAGGTGCAGAAATAACCTTTGTGGGTATGCTGCTTTCTAAATCCTAATCAATGTTTTTATGCCAGAGCGCAAACATCAACATCACACAGACCGCGGATTTTACAGTAGGAGGCGGATGTGTTCTATTGTTTGTCAATGAAAATGAGCGGATTACGAGTCTAATATCAGCACAAGGCGGGTTGCAGATTCTCCGCCTCTCCGCGCCGGGTGGATTGAGTTGAAAAAAGTTCAAATCAAGGCGGAAAACCTGCGGTGGATTTCCAGATGTTCGAGGAGACCGTTATCAACATTCATATCAGATTCACTATCCAATGATAGGAGAGCAGGAAAAGAGCTCATCTTCTATTCATTTTACATAGATGAATGGACAAAGCATTTTGTGTATGTTTTCACAACATTTAATGACACAACACCATCGATTAGACTACGTTGCGAGTGACAGTTGAGTCGTTACGTTGCCTAGTCACCGCATTCGAATGGGCAGTGGATCCGCACTTGGTGTGGTCACTTCTGATTAATCAGCTGGACGCGCATCGCAGATTGTAGGCAGAAATCCGCGGTCTGTGTGATCGCGCCCTAACTGTAGAACAAGCATGGGCAACTTTGATAGGGACGCATTTTTTCATCGTCACCATCAGAGGGCCATATGCCCATGTTGTATCTGACTGCAACTCGCAGAGTTTGAGGTGCGGTTGGTTGCACACTGACTGCCCATATTGTTTGAAAGGAATAGGAATGTTCTCTATCGGCTAACAGTACAATTACAATGGATTGATTCAGTAGTGTTTTTTTTTAATCTGGTCTTTTTTTTTTCTTAATTATCTTTTGTCTACGGGCCGCACTGAGCAAGGAGGCGGGCCGTATGTGGCCCCCGGGCTTCCAGTTGCCCATTCGTAGAACATGTGGCATGAAGCAACAGAAATTGGGCAAGATGGCCCTACTGTGGCACATAAAGTTGGGCACTCATTTGCTATGCGGCTGACCCGGGTTCGATTCCCGGCCCGGGTCCTTTGCCAACCTTTCCCCGTCTCTCTCTCCCAACTTGCTTCCTGTCACCATATGCACTGTACTATCATGAATAAAGTCATAAAGACCAAAAAAAATGTCTTTAAAAAAAAAAGAAAGAAAGAAATTGGGCAAAATGATGCACAATATGTTGATTTAGTTCTCACTGGATGGCTTGCACATTCTTGCCACATATGAAA